>NC_058520.1:475988855-476291885 GCF_904849725.1 Hordeum vulgare subsp. vulgare
TTGGCCTCGTGACAGGGAAAGCATAGCTCAAGCTTGGGGGAGGCTTAAATCAATGCTATAGTCATGCCCCAATCATGAGCTCTCGAGAGAAATCATCACTCAAAACTTTTATGCTCGGCTTTCTCATGAAGATCGTACCATGCTTGACACTTCTTGTACCGGTTCTTTTATGAAGAAGGATATTGATCAAAAGTGGAACTTATTGGAGAGAATCAAACGCAACTCTGAAGATTGGGAGCTGGAGGAAGGTAAGGGGTTAGGTATGAATTTCCAGTTTGATTGCGTTAAATCTTTTGTTGAGACAAACACTTCTAGAGATTTTAGCACTAAGTATGGACTTGACTCTGAGATAGTATCTTCTCTACGTGAATCTTTTGCTGCTCATGTTGATCTTCTCAAAGAGAAGTGGTTTAAATATCATCCTCCTGTAGAAAGCAACATAGTCAAAACCAATCTAGTTGAGGAGAAAGTCATTGCTTTTAGTGATCCTGTTGTTCCTTGTGCTTACACTGAGAAACCACCATACCCTGCTAGGATAAAGGATTATTCTAAAGCTCCAACCGTGATGCGTAGGGGTTACATTAGACCACTTGCACCCCCTCAGGAGATTAGAGTTGAACCTAGTGTTGCTATTATCAAAGATCTCTTAGCCTAAGACGTAGACGGGCATGTTATCAAATTCTATGAGGACTCTGCTAGAATTGCTAAACCTCACACGAAAGACAAATACGGACTTGTAGTTGGCCTGCCGGTTGTTTCTGTCAAGATAGGAGATCACTGTTACCATGGTTTATGTGATATGGGAGCTAGTGTTAGTGCAATACCCCGTTCTCTATATGATGAAATCAAAGATGAGATTGCACCTGCTGAGTTAGAACCCGTTGATGTCACTATTACGCTAGCTAATAGAGACACTATCTGCCCTCTGGGAATTGTGAGAGAGGTATAAGTCCTGTGTGGTAAGACGAAGTATCCTACTGATTTCCTCGTCCTTGGTACTGCACAAGATAGCTTTTGTCCCATCATATTTGGTAGACCCTTTCTCAACACTGTCAATGCTCACATTGATTGCATTAAGTAGCTGTCACAAGTTTCGAGGGTGTGTCTCATGAATTTAACTTCTCCAAGTTTGGAAGACAACCTCATGAAAGAGAGTCGTCTGGTAGAGATGAAATTATTGCTCTTGCCTCTATTGCCGTACCTCCTACGGATCCTTTAGAGCAGTATCTTCTTGAGCATTAAAATGATATGCATATGTAGGAGAGAGATGAGATAGATAAAATTGTCTTAGAACAATATCCTATTCTCAAGAATAATATGCATGTTGAACTGCTTGGGGATCCTCCCCCACCAAAGGGTGATCCTGTGTTCGAGCTTAAACAGTTTCCTGATACTCTTAAGTATGCCTATCTTGATGAGAAGGAGATATATCCTGTCATTATTAGTGCTCTCCTCTCATAGCACGAAGAGAAGAAGTTACTAAGGACTCTGAGAAAGCACCGCGCTTCTATTGGATATACTCTTGATGATCTTAAGGGTATTAGTCCTACTCTATGTCAGCAAAAGATTAAAACCGATCCTCACTTTAAACCAGTTGCCGATCATCAAAGGAGATTAAATCCTAAGATGAAAGAGGTCGTTAGAAAAGAAATATTAAAGCTTCTGGAAGCATGAATCATTTATCCTGTTGCTCATAGTGATTGGGTAAGTCCAGTACATTGCGTACCTAAGAAGGGAGGTATCACCATCGTTCCTAATGATAAGTATGAACTAATCCCACAAAGGATTATTACCGGCTATAGGATGGTGATAGACTTTCGGAAACTGAACAAGGAAACCAGGAAAGATCATTATCCTTTGTCGTTTATCGACCAAATGCTAGAAAGGATATCCAAACACACACACTTCTGCTTTCTAGACGGTTATTCAGGTTTCTCGCAAATACCTGTTGCACAATCTGATCAATAGAAAACCACTTTTACCTGCCCTTTCGGTACCTTTGCCTATAGACGTATGCCTTTTGGCTTATGCAATGCACCTCCCACTTTTCAAAGATGTATGCTGGCTATATTCTCTGACTTTTGTGAAAAGATTGTAGAGGTTTTCATGGATGACTTCTCCGTTTACGGGTCTTCCTTTGACGATTGCCTCAGCAACCTTGATCGAGTCTTACAGAGATGCGAAGAAACCAACCTCGTCTTGAATTGGGAGAAGTGCCACTTTATGGTTAATGAAGGTATCGTCTTAGGACACAAGATCTCTGAAAGAGGCATTGAAGTTGATAAGGCTAAGGTTGATGCAATTGAGAAAATGCCTTGCCCCACAGATATCAGAGGTATACGAAGTTTCCTAGGTCATGTTGGTTTCTATAGAAGGTTCATTAAAGACTTCTCTAAGATTTCTAGGCCTCTTACCAACCTCTTGCAGAAGGATGTTCCTTTTGTTTTTGATGAGGATTGTGAGGAAGCCTTCGAAATACTTAAGAAGGCTTTGATAACCGCACCTATTGTTCAACCACCTGACTGTAACTTGCCCTTTGAAATCATGTGCGACGCTAGTGATTATGCTGTTGGTGCTGTTCTAGGACAAAGAGTTGACAAGAAGTTGAATGTCATTCACTACGCTAGTAAAACTCTAGATAGTGCCCAAAGAAACTATGCCACTACGGAGAATGAATTTTTAGCAGTCGTGTTTGCATGTGAAAAGTTCAGATCTTATATAGTTGACTCCAAAGTCACTATTCACTCTCATCATGCTGCTATTAAGTACCTTATGGAGAAGAAGGATGCTAAGCCTAGGCTGATCAGATGGGTTCTCCTGCTACAGGAATTTGATTTGCACGTCGTTGACCGAAAGGGTGCTGATAACCCTGTAGCAGATAACTTCTCTAGGTTAGAGAATGTCCTTGATGACCCACTACCTATTGATGATAGCTTTCCTGATGAGCAATTAAATGTCATTCGCACTTCACATAGTGCACCGTGGTATGCCGATTATGCAAACTATATTGTAGCCAAATACATACCACCCAGTTTCACCTATCAGCAAAAGAAGAAATTCCTCTTTGATTTGAGACACTACTTTTGGAATGATCCTCACCTTTATAAGGAAGGAGTAGATGGTGTTATTAGACGTTGTGTGCATGAACATGAATAGGGACAGATCTTGCAGAAGTGTCATTCTGAAGCCTACGGAGGACACCACGCTGGAGATAGAACTGCCCATAAGGTATTGCAATCAGGTTTCTATTGGCCCACTCTCTTCAAGGATGCTCGTAAGTTTGTATTGTCTTGTGACGAATGCCAAAGAATAGGGAACATCAGTAAGCGTCAGGAGATGCCTATGAACTATTCACTTGTCATTGAACCATTTGATGTCTGGGGCTTTGATTATATGGGACCCTTCCCGAGTTCCAATGGGTACACTCACATCTTAGTTGCTGTGGATTATGTTACTAAGTGGGTAGAGGCTATCCCCACTAAAAATGCTGATCACCACACCTCTATTAAGATGCTTAAAGAAGTCATATTCCCAAGATTTGGAGTCCCTAGATACTTGATGACTGATGGCGGTTCACACTTCATTCATGGTGTTTTCCGCAAGATGCTAGCTAAGTATGATGTCAACCATAGAGTTGCATCTACTTATCATCCTCAATCTAGCGGTCAAGTGGAGTTGAGTAATAGGGAGATCAAATTGATCCTACAAAATACCGTCAATAGATCTCGGAAGAATTGGTCTAGCAAACTTGACGATGCACTATGGGCTTATAGGACTGCCTATAAGAATCACATGGGCATGTCGCCGTATAAAATAGTTTACGATAAGGGCTGTCATTTACCTCTAGAGCTGGAACACAAATCTTATTGGGCAATCAAAGAGCTCAACTTTGATTTCAAACTTGCCGGTGAGAAGCGGTTGTTTGATATCAGCTCGTTAGAAGAATGGAGAACCCAGGCATATGAGAATGCCAGGTTGTTCAAGGAAAAGGTTAAGAGATGGCACGACAAACGAATACAGAAACGAGAGTTCAATGTAGGTGATTATGTCTTGCTATACAATTCTCGTTTGAGATTCTTTGCAGGCAAGCTTCTCTCTAAATGGGAAGGTCCCTATGTTATCGAGGAAGTATATCATTCCGGTGCCATCAAAATCAATAACACGGAAGGAAATTTTCCTAGAGTGGTAAATGGGCAAAGAATCAAGCATTACATCTCTGGTACTCCCATAAATGTTGAGACCAATACCATCAATGTCATAACACCAGAGGAATACATAAGGGATGTTCATCAGCCTGTTTCAGACCTTGAAAATGAAGATGTATCTGTTTCGGTAAGGAATTGGACTCCGATGCTTTTCCAATAGGAAATTTCTTCCATTTTGGAATTTTTGGAAAATTAGAAAAATAAAAAGAAGTCCGGAGAGCGAACGAGGCGGCCACAAGCCCTGCCATCGCCCCCTACCCCCCTGGTGGTGGAGGGCAAGCTTGTGGGCACCTCGTGTGCCTCCCGGACTCCGTTTTCTTGCAGAGGACTCCTTTTGGCCAAGAAAAAATCAATATATACTCGCCCGAAGGTTTTGATCTCCGTATCGCATAGTTTTCCTTTGTTTTCGTTTTGAGCTTGTTGTCTGGCGTAGATTTAGAGCAAAGATGTCTCGGGAATCTGTTGGGGAGAATGATCTTCACCAAGTTCATGAGGAAGTAGATGTTGATCTGAAAAGAGTAGAAGTCACGGAAGCTAGGGACCAAGCTAAGGAAAAAACCCAAGTTAGGGAGGAAGTTCAACCTATGTTCAACATTGAAGACGTTGAAGGGGTAGACTTTCTCCAACCCTTCCTCCATGTGCTGTCTCCATCCTTGATTGAACTCTTGAGGTTTTGCGAAACAACTCGTGCTCGCAATATTTCCCTTTCTCGTGAAGTAGTTTTACTGGAAAACCATGTCACATATCTCAAAGGTATAAATCAAAGATTGATAGCTCTCTTGGAATCAAAGGCGACAACAACACCACCATCACCACCGAAGGAAGGCAACCAATCATTGGTATGGGCAATCCCCTTGGCTTCTGCCAAGCTTGGGGGAGTTTCCCGGTATCGTATCACCTTTATATATTTTTATTTTACCTTTGTTTTAGTTCTTTCCTTTTCAGTTTTTATTTCTTCTCTTAGAGGAATAAGTCTTTAGTGTTTAGTTTGAGTCTTTTGCTTTTGTCTTTCCCCCGATGTATTCGAGCTTACGACCTATATAATAAAGAGTGTCTTAGTCAAGGGCTTTGCTTTGTGCCATGATCAAAAGTATGAAAATAACGATAGCATGAAAGATCATGAGACGATCTTATGGAAAGTGATAACTTCACGTATGACACATATGATGATTGAAACTTGTTGAGAATAAATCAACATAGACCTCAGTCATTGTTGCAATTAATAAGAAGTAAAAAGGAAAGAGAGGTTCACATATAAATATATCATCTTAGACATTTTTTACAATTGTGAGCACTCACCAAACTATTACATGCCTAGGAGTAGATGTTGGACAAGGAAGACAACATAATGAATTGTGTTTGCTTGGTTCCAAACAATGTTATATGATTAGAGATCCCTTAGCATGTGACGATTGCTTCCACCTCATATTAGCCAAAACTCCCGCACCAAGTAGAGATACTACTTGTGCATCCATAAACCTCCAACCAGATTTGCCATGAGAGTCCACCAGACCTACCTATGGATTGAATAAGATCCTTCAAGTAAGTTGTCATCGGTTCAAGCAATAAAAATTGCTCTCTAATATGTATGATCTATTAGTGTGTGGAAAATAAACTTTGTACGAACCTGTGATGAGGAAGACATAAAAGCGACAGACTGCATAATAAAGTTCTTTATCACAGGAGGCAATATAAAGTGATGTTCCTCCACACTAAGAGGACACGCATTCAAACCTCAAAAGCGCATGACAACCTCTGCTTCCCTCTACAAAGGGCCTATCTTGTACCTTTACTTTTTGCCCTTGTAAGAGTCATGGTGATCTTCACCAATTCCCTATTTTTGCCTTTGTATTGGCTACCGTCACATGCTTGGGAAAGATCTATATTCATATATCAACTTGGAGTTGAGTACTTATGCTTTATTGTTGTTGACTTTACCTCTGAGGTAAATGGTTGGGAAGCAAAACTATAAGCCCCTATCTTCCTCTGTGTTCAGCTGAAACTTTGACACCATGAGTACCACGTGAGTTGTAAAAACTGTGGAAAACAAAAGAGATGATTGAGTATGTGGGTTTGCCTTACAAGCTCTTATTTGACTCTTTCTAATGTTGTGATAAATTGCAATTGCTTCAATGACTATGGTTTATTTTTGGTTACTTCTCGGTAAGGTTTTTGCTTCATGCTTTGCTTTGTGAAGGAATTGTTACTTTCCCATAAGAATCTTTATGATGTATTGTTGTCCTATGTGTGATCATGATGCCCTCATGTCTGTATTATGTTTTTTTGGCATCTTCGTCCCTCAACATGTGGACATGTTTATGGAACTTGGTTTTCGCTTGAGGACAAGCGAGGTCTAAGCTTGGGGGAGTTGATACGTCCATTTTGCATCATGCTTTCATGTTGATATTTATTGCTTTTTGGGCTGTTATATTACTTGTGGTACCATATTTATGCCTTTTCTCTCTTATTTTGCAAGGTTTATTTGATGAGGGAGAATCCAGACAGCTGGAATTCTGGACTGGAACAGGAGCAAATCCTAGTCCACTATTCTGCACATCTCCAAATGCCCTGAAAAGTTACTTGCATTTTTTGGGGATTATATAAAAATACTGGGCAAAAGAACTACCGGAGGGGGCTGCCAGGGCGCCACAAGCCCTGACACCGCCACCCCCTGGTGGCGGAGTGGGGGCTTGTGGGCTCCCTAATGGCCCACTAGCCCCCCTCTTTTGCTATACGAAGCGTCTTGGTCGAGAAAAAATCATACGGGAGATTTTTCATGGTTTCGGCGCCGCCACGAGGTGGAACTTAAGCAGATCCAATCTAGAGCTCCGGCAGGACGATCGTGCCGGGGAAACTTCCCTCCCGGAGGGGGGAAATCGTTGCCATCGTCATCACCAACACTCCTCTCATCGGAGGGGAGGCATCTTCATCAACATCTTCATCAGAACCATCTCCTCTCAAATCCCTAGTTCATCTCTTGTAATCAATCTCCGTCTCACGACTCCGATTGGTACTTGTAAGGTTGCTAGTAGTGTTGATTACTCTTTGTAGTTGATGCTAGTTGGATTACTTGGTGGAAGAGTTTATGTTCAGATCCTTGATGCTATTCATTACACCTCTGATCATGATTATGATTATGTTTTGTGAGTAGTTACTTTTGTTCCTGAGGACATGGGATATGTCATGTTAATAATAGTCATGTGAATTTGATATTCGTTCAGTATTTTGATATGATGTATGTTGTCTTTTCCTCTAGTGGTGTTATGTGAACGTGGACTACATAACACTTCACCATATTTGGGCCTAGAGGAAGGCATTGGGAAGTAGTAAGTAGATGATGGGTTGCTGGAGTGACAGAAGCTTAAACCCCAGTCTATGCGTTGCTTCGTGAGGGGCTGATTTGGATCCACTAGTTAAATGCTATGGTTAGACTTTGTCTTAATTCTTCTTTTGTAGTTGCGGATGCTTGCGAGAGAGGTTAATCATAAGTGGGATGCTTGTCCAAGTAAGGGCAGTACCCAAGCGCCGGTCCACCCACATATCAAACTATCAAAGTAACAAACGCGAATCATATGAACATGATGAAACTAGCATGATAGAAATTCCCGTGTGTCCTCAGGAGCGTTTTTCCTCCTATAAGACTTTGTTCAGGCTTGTCCCTTGCCACAAAATGGATTGGGCCCCTTGTTGCACCGTTGCTACTACTTGTTACTTGTTACTCTTTGCTTGCTACGTTTCACCTCGCTACACAATCACTTGTTACCGCTACTTTCAGTGCTTGCAGTTATTACCTTGCTGAAATCCGTTTATCAGAGCCTTCTGCTCCTCGTTGGGTTCGACACTCTTACTTATCGAAAGGACTATGATTGATCCCCGATACTTGTGGGTCATCAGGCCCTTGCGCAGGAGAGAAGAAAATCAAAGAGAAAAGAAAAAAGGGGGAAGTGGGAAAATAGAGAAGGACTCCACCTTCCAATCCTAGTTGGACTAGGATTAGAGGAGGAATCCTCCCCCCCCCCCACTTAGGCCGACCCCTTGGGGCTCCTTGAGCCTCAAGGCAAGGTCCCTCCCCTACCTCCTATATATACTGAGGTATTAGGGCTGATTTGAGACAACTTTGCCACGGCAGCCCGACCACATACCTCCACGGTTTTTCCTCTAGATCGTATTTCTGCGGAGCTCGGGCGGAGCCCTGCTGAGATAGATCACCACCAACCTCCGGAGCGTCGTCACGCTACCGGAGAACTCATCTACCTCTCCGTCTCTCTTGCTGGATTAAGAAGGCCGAGATCATCGTCGAGCTGTACATGTGCTGAACGCGGAGGTGCCGTCTGTTTGGCACTAGATCGGAACGGATCGTGAGATGGATCCCAAGACGGTTCGTGCAACGGATCGCGAGATTGTTCGTGGGACGGATCGCGGGACGGATCGTGGGACGGATCGCGGGACGGTTTGTGGGACGGTTCGCGGGGCAGATCGAGGGACGTGAGGACGTTCCACTACATCAACCGCGTTTCTTAACGCTTCTGCTGTGCGATCTACAAGGGTACGTAGATCAGAAATCTCCTCTCGTAGATGAACATCACCATGATAGGTATTACGTGTGCGTAGGAAAATTTTTGTTTCCCATTCGATGTTCCCCAACAGTGGCATCATGAGCTAGGTTCATGCGTTGATGTCATCTCGAGTAGAACACAAAAGTTTTTGTGGGCGGTGATGTGTGATTTGCTGCCCTCCTTAGTCTTTTCTTGATTCCGAGGTATTGTTGGTTTGAAGCGGCTCGGACCGACATTACTCATAGGCTTACGAGAGACTGGTTTCATCGCTACGAGCAACCCCATTGCTCAAAGATGACTCGCGAGTGTCGGTTTCTCCAACTTTAGTTGAATCGGATTTTACCGAGGAGGTCCTTGGAGAGAGGTTAAATTGCAATTCATACATCTCCGTTGTGGTGTTTGCGTAAGTAAGATGCGATCCTACTAGATACCCATGGCAACCACGTAAAACATGCTACAACAATTAGAGGATGTCTAACTTGTTTTTGCAGGGTATGTTTTGTTGGAAATATGCCCTAGAGGCAATAATAAAATGGTTATTATCATATTTCCTTGTTCATGATAATCGTCTATTGTTCATGCTATAATTGTATTAACAGGAAACAGTAATACATGTGTGAATAAATAGATCGCAATGTGTCCCTAGCAATCCTCTAGTTGGCTAGCTCGTTAGTCAATAGATGATCATGGTTTCCTGATCATGGACATTAGATGTCATTGATAACGGGATCACATCATTGGGAGAATGATGTGATGGACAAGACCCAATCCTAAGCCTAGCACTAGATCGTATTGTTCGTATGCTAATGCTTTTCTAATGTCAAGTATCTTTTCCTTCGACCGTGAGATTGTGCAACTCCTGGATACCGTAGGAGTGCTTTGGGTGTATCAAACGTCACAACGTAACTGGGTGACTATAAAGGTGCACTACGGGTACCTCCGAGGGTGTCTGTTGGGTTGGCACGAATCGAGATCGGGATTTGTCACTCCGTGTGACGGAGAGGTATCTCTGGGCCCACTCGGTAGAACATCATCATGAGCTCAATGTGACTAAGGAGTTAGTCACACGATGACGTGCTACGAAACGAGTAAAGAGACTTACCGGTAACGAGATTGAACAAGGTATAGGTATACCGACGATCGAATCTCGGGCAAGTTCTATACCGACAGACAAAGGGAATCGTATACGGGATTGATTGAATCCTTGACATCGTGGTTCATCCGACGAGATCATCATGGAGCAAGTGGGAGCCACCATGGGTATCCAGACCCCGCTGATGGTTATTGGCCAGAGAGGTGTCTCGGTTATGTCTGCCTGTCTCCCGAACCCGTAGGGTCTACACACTTAAGGTTCGATGACGCTAGGGTTATAGGGAATTGTTATACGAGGTTACCGAAAGTTGTTCGGAGTCCCGGATGAGATCCCGGACGTCACGAGCAGCTCCGGAATGGTCCGGAGGTAAATATTGATATATAGGACGGATGGTTTCGGATACCGGAAGTGTTTCGGGCATCACCGGTAACGTACCGGGACCACCGGGACCACCGGAGGTGGCCCCGGGGGACCACCGAAGGGGGGCAACGACCCCGGGAGATAAGGTGGGCCAAGTGGGGGTGGGAACCAGCCCCTAGGTGGGCTGGTGCACCTCCCCACTCAGCCCATAGCGCAAGGGAGAGAAAAGGGGGGCAAACCCTAGGCAAGGTGGGCCTAAGGCCCACCAGATGGTGCGCCACCCCCTCCTTCCCCTCTGGCCACCGCACCTCCCATCTGGGGGGGCTGCCGCACCCCTAGGGTGAGAACCCTAGGGGTGGCACCCCCTCTCCCCTCCCCCTATATATATCGGGCACTTTTGGCCATTGAGACACACGGTATTTCCCTCTCTCTCGGCGCAGCCCTGCTCTTCTTCCTCCTCTCTGCCGGTGCTTGGCGAAGCCCTGCCGGGAGACCTCGTCTCTCCATCGAAACCATGCCGTCGTGTTGCTGGAGTTCTTACCCAACCTCTCCCTCCTCCTTGCTGGATCAAGGTGCGGGAGACGTCACCGGGCTGCACGTGTGTTGAACGTGGAGGTGTCGTTGTTCGGCACTAGATCGGAATCGCTGCGAGTACGACTCCATCAACCGCGTTCTAGCAACGCTTCCGCGTAGCGATCTTCAAAGGAATGAAGATGCTCTTACCCCTCTCTCGTTGCGGGTCTCTCCATAGGATGATCTGAATATACGTAGGAAAATTTTGAATTTATGCTACGCTACCCAACAGTGGCATCAGAGCCAGGTTTTCTATGCGTGGATTCTATGCATGAGTAGAACACAAAAGTTGTGGGCGATGATTTGGCAATTTGCTTGCCGCTACTAGTCTTATTCTTTTCCGGCGGTATTGTGGGATGAAGTTGGCCGGACCGACCTTACACGTACGCTTACGTGAGACTGGTTCCACCGACAGACATGCACACCGTGCATAAAGGTGGCTAGCGGGTGTCTGTCTCTCCCACTCTAGTCGGATTGGATTTGATGAAAAGGGTCCTTATGAAGGGTAAATATCTTTGGCATATCATCGTTGTGGATGTCACGTAGGTAAGAAGGCGTTCTTGCTAGAAACCCAAATCAGCCACGTAAAACTTGCAACAACAATTAGAGGACGTCTAACTTGTTTTTGCAGGGTTTGGCATGTGATGTGATATGGCCAAAGTTGTGATGTTGCATGTATGATGTATGAGATGATCATGTTATTGTAATAGGTTTCACGACTTGCATGTCGATGAGTATGACAACCGGCAGGAGCCATAGGAGTTGTCTTAATTTATTGTATGAGATGCAACGCCATGTGCTTACTACTTTTACTTCATTGCTAACGGTTAGCTATAGTAGTAGTGATAGTAGTAGTTGGCGTGACGACTTCACGGAGACACGATGATGGAGATCATGATGATGGAGATCATGGTGTCACGCCGGTGACGATGATGATCATGCGATGCCTGAAGATGGAGATCGAAAGAGCAAAGATGATAATGGCCATATCATGTCACTATATGATTGCATTGTGATGTTTATCATGTTTTACATCTTATTGCTTAAAACGACGGTAGCATAATAAGATGATCCCTCTTAAAATTTCGAGAACGTATTCCCCTAAGTGTGCACCGTTGCGAAGGTTTGTTGTCTCGAAGCACCACGTGATGATCGGGTGTGATAGATTCTAACGTTCGCATACAACGGGTGTAAGCCAAATTTACACACGCGAAACACCTAGGTTGACTCGACGAGCTTAGCATGTACAGACATGACCTCGAATACAAGAGACCGAAAGGTCGAACATGAGTCGTATGGTTGAATACAATCAGCATGAAGTTGCTCACCATGGTGACTAGTCCGTCTCATGTGATGATCGGACACGGGTTAGTCAACATGGATCATGTATCACTTAGATGACTAGAGGGATGTCGATTTAAGTGGGAGTTCATACTTAATTTGATTAAATGAACTTAATTTTCATGAACTTAGTCTAAAAGTTGTCTTTATAAATATTGTAGATGTCCAACATCAACCTCAACTTCAACGTATTCCTAGAGAAAAACAAGCTGAAAGATGATGGTAGCAACTATGCGGACTGGGTTCGCAACTTGAAGCTCATCCTTGAAGCAGCTAAAAAGGCTTATGTCCTTAATGCGCCGCTAGGTGACCCTCCCGCTCCCGCAGCAGCCCAGGACACTCTAAACGTCTGGCAAACACGGAGTGATGACTACTCTCTGGTCAGGTGTGGCATGTTATACAGTTTAGAAACGGGGCTCCAAAGGCGCTTTGAGCAACACGGGGCATATGAGATGTTCCATGAGCTGAAGCTAGTTTTTCAAGATCATGCCCGTGTCGAGAGATATGAAGTCTCCGACAAGTTCTTTAGCTGTAAGATGGAGGACAACAGTTCTGTCAGTAAACACATACTCAAAATGTATGGGTTACACGGTCGTCTGACTTCACTTGGAGTCGAACTTCCGGATGATGCTATAATTGACAGAATCCTCCAGTCTCTCCCACCAAGCTACAAAGGCTTTGTGCTTAACTACAACATGCAAGGGATGGAGAAGACCGTTCCCGAGTTGTACTCGATGCTCAAGTCATTAGAAGTAGAAATCAAGAAAGAGCATCAAGTGTTGATGGTCAACAAGACCACTAGTTTCAAGAAAGGCAGGGGTAAGAAGAACTTCAAGAAAGACGGCAAAGCTGTTGCCACACCCGGTAAGCCAGATGCCGGGAAGAAGAAAAAGAACGGACCCAAGCCTGAGACTGAGTGCTTCTATTGCAAGGGAAAGGGTCACTGGAAGCGGAACTGCCCCAAATACTTAGCGGACAAGAAGGCCGACAACGTTAAAGGTGTATGTGATATACATGTTATTGATGTGTACCTTACCAGCGCTCGTAGTAGCTCCTAGGTATTTGATATCGGTGTTGTTGCTCACATTTGCAACTCAAAGCAGGAACTGCGGAATAAGCGGAGACTGGCCAAGGACGAGGTGACGATGCGCGTCGGGAATGGTTCAAAGGTCGATGTGATCGCCGTCGGCACGCTGCCTCTACATCTACCGTCGGGATTAGTTTTAAACCTTAATAATTGTTATTTAGTACCAGCTTTAAGCATGAACGTTGTATCAGGGTCTTGCTTAATGCGAGACGGCTACTCATTTAAGTCAGAGAATAATGGTTGTTCTATTTATATGAGTGATATGTTTTATGGTCATGCTCCGCTGGTGAATGGTTTATTCTTGATGAATCTCGATCGTGATGTTACACATATTCATAGTGTGAGTACCAAAAGATGCAAACTTGATAATGATAGTCCCACATACTTGTGGCACTGCCGCCTTGGTCATATCGGCGTTAAGCGCATGAAGAAGCTCCATACTGATGGACTATTAGAGTCTCTTGACTTTGAATCATTTGACACATGCGAACCGTGCCTCATGGGCAAGATGACTAAGACTCCATTCTCAGGAATAATGGAGAGAGCAACCGACTTATTGGAAATAATACATACTGATGTGTTAGGTCCAATGAACGTTGAAGCTCGCGGTGGTTATCATTATGTTCTCACTCTCACCGATGATTTGAGTAGGTATGGGTATATCTACTTGATGAAGCACAAATCTGAGACATTTGAAAAGTTCAAGGAATTTCAGAGTGAGGTTGAGAATCAACGTGACAGAAAAATTAAATGTCTACGATCTGATCGTGGAGGAGAATATTTCAGTCACGAGTTTGGCACACACCTAAGGAAGTGTGGAATCGTTTCACAACTGACGCCGCCTGGCACACCGCAGCGCAACGGAGTGTCTGAACGTCGTAATCGCACTTTATTAGATATGGTACGATCTATGATGTCTCTCACCGACTTACCGCTATCATTTTGGGGATACGCATTAGAAACTGCAGCATTCACTTTAAATAGGGCACCGTCTAAATCCGTTGAGACGACACCGTATGAACTATGGTTTGGCAAGAAACCTAAGTTGTCGTTTCTTAAAGTTTGGGGCTGCGATGCTTATGTGAAGAAACTTAAACCAGAAAAGCTCGAACCCAAAGCGGAGAAATGCGTATTCATAGGATACCCTAAGGAAACTATTGGGTATACCTTCTATCTTAGATCCGAAGGTAAAACCTTTGTTGCCAAGAACGGATCCTTTCTAGAGAAAGAGTTTCTCTCGAAAGAAGTAAGTGGGAGGAAGGTAGAACTTGATGAGGTAATTACACCCCCTCTCGAACAGGAAAGTAGCGCAGCGCGGGAAGTTGTTCCTGTGGCGCCTACACCGACTGAAAAGGAAGTTAATGATAATGATCATGAAGCTTCGGATCAAGTTACTACTGAACCGCAAAGGTCCACAAGGGCACGCTCCGCACCAGAGTGGTACGGCAACCCTGTGATGGAAATCATGTTGTTAGACAACGGTGAACCTTCGAACTATGAAGAACCGATGGCGGGCCCGGATTCCAACAAATGGCTTGAGGCCATGAAATCCGAGATAGGATCCATGTATGAGAACAAAGTATGGACTTTGATGGACTTGCCCGATGACCGGCGAGCGATAGAAAATAAATGGATCTTCAAGAAGAAGACTGATGCAAACGGTAATGTAACCGTTTACAAAGCTCGACTTGTCGCAAAGGGTTTTCGACAAATTCAAGGAGTTGACTACGAAGAGACTTTCTCTCCCGTAGCGAAGCTGAAATCAGTTCGAATCATGTTAGCAATTGCCGCCTTTTATGATTATGAAATTTGGCAAATGGACGTCAAAACAGCGTTCCTTAACGGGAACCTTAAGGAAGAGTTGTATATGATGCAACCAGAAGGTTTTGTCGACCCTAAGGGTGCTAACAAAGTGTGCAAGCTCCAGCGCTCCATCTATGGGCTGGTGCAAGCATCTCGGAGTTGGAACATTCGCTTTAATGAGGTGATTAAAGCGTTTGGGTTCATACAGGTTTACGGAGAAGCCTGTCTGTACAAGAAAGTGAGTGGGAGCTCTGTAGCTTTCCTCATACTATATGTGGATGACATATTATTGATGGGGAATAATATAGATATGTTGGAGAGCATAAAGGCCTATTTGAACAAGAGTTTTTCAATGAAGGACCTTGGAGAAGCTGCATACATATTAGGCATCAAGATCTATAGAGATAGATCGAGACGCCTCATAGGTCTTTCGCAAAGTACATACCTTGACAAGATATTGAAGAAGTTCAATATGGAAAACTCAAAGAAAGGGTTCTTGCCAGTTTTGCAAGGTATGAGATTGAGTAAGACTCAGTCGCCGACCACGGTAGTAGATAGAGAGAAGATGAGTTATGTCCCCTATGCTTCAGCCGTGGGCTCTCTAATGTATGCCATGCTGTGTACCAGACCTGATATAAACCTTGCCATAAGTTTGGTAGGGAGGTACCAAAGTAATCCCGGTACGGAACACTGGACAGCGGTCAAGAATATCCTTAAGTACCTGAAAAGGACTAAGGAAATGTTTCTCGTTTATGGAGGTGACGAAGAGCTCGTCGTAAAGGGTTACGTCGACGCTAGCTTCGACACAGATCTGGATGACTCTAAGTCATAGACCGGATACGTATATGTGTTGAATAGTGGGGCAGTGAGCTGGTGCAGCAGCAAGCAAGAAGTCGTGGCAGCATCTACATGTGAAGCGGAGTACATAGCTGCTTCAGAAGCGGCTCATGAAGGAATTTGGATGAAGGAGCTCATCACCGACCTTGGAGTGGTTCCAAGCGCGTCGAGTCCTATGACACTCTTCTGTGATAACACTGGAGCCATTGCCATAGCCAAGGAGCCCAGGTTTCATCGGAAGACGAAGCACATCAAGCGCCGCTACAACTCCATCCAGGACCATGTCCAGAGTGGAGTGATAGATATTTGTAAAGTACACACGGATCTGAATATTGCAGACCCGTTGACTAAACCTCTTCCACGAGCAAAACATGATCAACACCATAGTGCTATGGGTGTTCGATACATCACAATGTAACTAGATTATTGACTCTAGTGCAAGTGGGAGACTGTTGGAAATATGCCCTAGAGGCAATAATAAAATGGTTATTATCATATTTCCTTGTTCATGATAATCGTCTATTTTTCATGCTATAATTGTATTAACAGGAAACAGTAATACATGTGTGAATAAATAGATCGCAATGTGTCCCTAGCAAGCCTCTAGTTGGCTAGCTCGTTAGTCAATAGATGATCATGGTTTCCTGATCATGGACATTAGATGTCATTGATAACGGGATCACATCATTGGGAGAATGATGTGATGGACAAGACCCAATCCTAAGCCTAGCACTAGATCGTATTGTTCGTATGCTAATGCTTTTCTAATGTCAAGTATCTTTTCCTTCGACCGTGAGATTGTGAAACTCCTGGATACCGTAGGAGTGCTTTGGGTGTATCAAACGTCACAACGTAACTGGGTGACTATAAAGGTGCACTACGGGTACCTCCGAGGGTGTCTGTTGGGTTGGCACGAATCGAGATCGGGATTTGTCACTCCGTGTGATGGAGAGGTATCTCTGGGCCCACTCGGTAGAACATCATCATGAGCTCAATGTGACTAAGGAGTTAGTCACACGATGACGTGCTACGAAACGAGTAAAGAGACTTACCGGTAACGAGATTGAACAAGGTATAGGTATACCGACGATCGAATCTCGGGCAAGTTCTATACCGACAGACAAAGGGAATCGTATACGGGATTGATTGAATCCTTGACATCGTGGTTCATCCGATGAGATCATCGTGGAGCAAGTGGGAGCCACCATGGGTATCCAGACCCCGCTGATGGTTATTGGCCAGAGAGGTGTCTCGGTCATGTCTGCCTGTCTCCCGAACCCGTAGGGTCTACACACTTAAGGTTCGATGACGCTAGGGTTATAGGGAATTGTTATACGAGGTTACCGAAAGTTGTTCGGAGTCCCGGATGAGATCCCGGATGTCACGAGGAGCTCCGGAATGGTCCGGAGGTAAAGATTGATATATAGGACGGATGGTTTCGGATACCGGAAGTGTTTCGGGCATCACCGGTAACGTACCGGGACCACCGGGGCCACCGGAGGTGGCCCCGGGGGACCACCGAAGGGGGGCAACGACCCCGGGAGATAAGGTGGGCCAAGTGGGGGTGGGAACCAGCCCCTAGGTGGGCTGGTGCGCCTCCCCACTCAGCCCATAGCGCAAGGGAGAGAAAAGGGGGGGGGCAAACCCTAGGCCACGTGGGCCTAAGGCCCACCAGATGGTGCGCCACCCCCTCCTTCCCCTCTGGGCGCCGCACCTCCCATATGGGGGGGGGGGCTGCCGCACCTCTAGGGTGGGAACCCTAGGGGTGGCACCCCCTCTCCCCTCCCCCTATATATATCGGGCACTTTTGGCCATTGAGACACACGGTATTTCCCTCTCTCTCGGCGCAGCCCTGCTCTTCTTCCTCCTCCTCTCTGCCGGTGCTTGGCGAAGCCCTGCCGAGAGACCTCGTCTCTCCATCGACACCATGCCGTCGTGCTGCTGGAGTTCTTCCCCAACCTCTCCCTCCTCCTTGCTGGATCAAGGTGCGGGAGACGTCACCGGGCTGCACGTGTGTTGAACGCGGAGGTGCCGTTGTTCGGCACTAGATCGGAATCGCTGCGAGTACGACTCCATCAACCGTGTTCTAGCAACGCTTCCGCTTAGCGATCTTCAAAGGTATGAAGATGCTCTTACCCCTCTCTCGTTGCTGGTCTCTCCATAGGAAGATCTGAATATACGTAGGAAAATTTTGAATTTATGCTACGCTACCCAACATGCTTGTGATGTGATATGGCCAACGACGTGATGTGATATATTGGTTGTCTGAGATGATCATGTTGTAATAGTTAATATCGACTTGCACGTCGATGCTACGGCAAGCGGCAGGAGCCATAGGGTTGTCTTTAAACTAACGTTTGTGTTTGCACATGCGTTTACTATATTGCTAGGACGTAGCTTTAGTAGTAATAGCATAGCATACACGACAACCTCGATGGCGACACGATGATGGAGATCATGATGATGGGGATCATGGTGTGGCGCCGGTGACAAGAAGATCATACCGGTGCTTTGGTGATGCAGATCAAGGAGCACTTGATGATCGCCATATCATGTCACTTATGAATTGCATGTGATGTTAATCCTTTTATGCACCTTATTTTCCTTAGAACGACGGTAGCATTATGAGGTGCTCTCTCACTAAAATTTCAAGACCAAATTGTGTTCTCCCCGACTGTGCACCGTTGCTACAGTTCATCGTTTTGAGACACCACGTGATGATCGGGTGTGATAGACTCAACGTTCACATACAACGGGTGCAAAACAGTTGCACACTCGGAACACTCGGGTTAAGCTTGACGATCCTAGCATGTGCAGACATAGCCTCGGAACACATGAGACCGAAAGGTCGAGCATGAATCGTATAGTTGATATGATTAGCATAGAGATGCTTACCACTGAAACTATTCTCGACTCACGTGATGATCAGACTTGAGATAGTGGATTTGGATCATGTACCACTCAAATGACTAGAGAGATGTACTTTTTGAGTAGGAGTTCTTAAGTAATATGATTAATTGAACTAATTGTCATGAACATAGTCTAATGGTCTTTGCGAATTACGATGTAGCTTGCGCTATAGCTCTACTGTTTTTATATGTTCTTAGAGAAAATTTAGTTGAAAGTTGATAGTAGCAAACTTTGCGGACTGGGTCCGTAAAACTGAGGATTGTCCTCATTGCTGCGCAGAAGGCTTATGTCCTTAATGCACCACTCGGTGTGCTGCACCTTGCACGTCGTCTGTGGATGTTGCGAACATCTGACATACACGTTTTTTATGACTACGTGATAGTTCAGTGCGCAATACTTAATGGTTTAGAAGCAAGGCGCCGAAGACGTTTTGAATAGGTCGCAGAACATAACAGATGTTCAAGGATATGAAATTGAGATTTCATGCTCGTGCCCTTGTTGAGAGATATAAGACCTCCGACAAGATTCTTTGCCTACAAAGTAAAGGAGAAAAGCTCAAAATCGTTGAGCATGTTCTCAGATTGTTTGAGTACAACAATCGCTTGAATCAAGTGGGAGTTAATCTTCCAGATGAGATAGTGATGGTTCTCCAAAGTCACTGCACTAAGCTTCTAGAGCTTCGTGATGAACTATAACATATCAAGTATAGATACAATGATCCTTGAGCGATTCACGATGCTTGACACTGCGAAAGTAGAAATCAAGAAGAAGCATCAATAGTTGATGGTTAGTAAAACCACTAAGTTTCAAGAAAGGCAAGGGCTAGAAGGGATACTTCGTGAAACGGCAAAACAGTTGATGGACTAATGAAGAGACCCAAGATTAAACCCAAACCCGAGACTAAGTGCTTCTGTTATGAGGGAAACGGTCACTGAGGCGGAGCTACCCTAGATGCTTGGTAGATAAGAAGGCTGGCAAAGTCGAAAGAAGTATATTTGATATACATGATGTTGATGTGTACTTTACTAGTAATCCTAGTAGCGCGAAGGTATTGGATACCGGTTCGGTTGCTAAGTGATTTGTAACACAAAATGAAAGCTACGAAATAAATGGTGACTAGCTAAAGGCGAGGTGACGATACATGTTGGAAGTGTTTCCAAGGTTGATATGATCAAACGTCGCACACTCCCTCTACCATTGGGATTGGTGTTAAAACCTAAATAATTGTTATTTGGTTCTTGCGTTAAGCATGAACATGATTGGATCGTGTTTATTGCAAAACGATTATTCATTTAAAGAGAATAATGGTTACTCTATTTGCTTGAATAATCACCTTCAATGGTTTATAGAATCTCGATCGTAGTGTTGCACATGTTCATGATATTGGTGCCAAATGATACAAGGTAATGATGATAGTACCACTTACTTGTGGCACTGCCGCTTGAGTCATGTTATTATAAACTGCATGAAGAGGCTCCATGCTGATAGATCTTTATACTCACTTGATTTTGAATCACTTGTGACATGCAAATCATACCACATGAGCAAGGCCTTGTTTTCATTGAGATGAAACAAGATAGTAACTTGTTGGAAGTAATACATTTTGATGTATGCAGTCCAATGGGTGCTGAGGCACGCAGTGGATATCATTATGTTCTTACTTCAATGACAATTTGAGTAGATACACGAGTATTTACTTAATGAATCACAAGTCTGAAATATTGAAAAGGTTCAATTCTGTTTCAGAGTGATGTTCGTCGTAACAAGAGGATAAATTGTCTACGATATGATCATAGAGATGAATATCTGAGTTGCGAGTTTTGGTACACAGTTAAGACAATATGGAAGTTGTTTCGCAATTCATGCCACCAAGAACACCATGGTGTGATGGTGTCATAGCCACGACCTATTTGATTGTTGCATGCTATGATGTCTCTTATCGAATTACCATTGTCATTTATGGGTTATACATTAGAGAAAACCGCATTCACTTTAAATAGGGCACCGTGTAATTCCGTTGAGATGGTACAGTATAGAATGAGGTTTAGAGAAATCTAAGTTGTCGTTTCTTGAAAGTTTGGGTCTGTGACACTTATGTGAAAAAAATTCAGTCTGATAAGCTCGAACCCAAAGCGGATAAATGCATCTTCATAGAATATCCAAAATAGTTGGGTACATCTCCTATCTCAGATCCGGAAGCAAAGTGTTTGTTTCTAGAAATGGGTCCTTTCTCGAGGAAAGGTTTCTCTCGAAAGAATTGAGTGGGAGGGTGATAGAACTTGATGAGGTTATTGAACCATCACTTCAAACAGTGTGTAGCAGGGCGCAGGAAGTTGTTCCTGTGGCGCCTTCACCAATTGAAGTGGAAGCTGATGATAGTGATCATTGAGCATCAGATCAAGTTACTACAGACCTCGTAGGCCGACAAGGTCACGTACTTCTATAGAGTGGTACGGTAACCCTGTCTTGGAGGTCATGTTGTTGAGCAACAATGAACCTACGAGTTATGGAGAAGCAATGGTGGGCCCGGATTCCGACAAATGGCTAGAGGCCATGAAATCCGAGAGAGAATCCATGTGTGAGAACAAAGTGTATACTTTGGAAGAACTACTTGATGGTCGTAAGACTATTAAGTAAAGATGGATATTTATAAGGAAGACAGACGATGATGGTGAAACATCACCATTAAGAAAAGCTCGACTTGTCGCAAGGATGTTTTCCGACAAGTTCAAAGAGTTGAGTATGATTAGACTTTCTCACTCATAGCGATGCTAAAGGTCTATTGGAATTATGTTAGCAGTTGCTGCATTATTTATGAAATATTGCACATAGGATGTCAAAACATTGTTTTCCTCGACGGAAAGGTTGTATGTGATACAACCGGAAAGTTTTGTTGATCCTAAAGATGCTAACAAGCATGCAAGCTCCAGCGATCCTTCTAAGGACTGGTGCAAGCATCTCGGAGTTGGAATATACGTTTTGATGAGATGATCAGAGCTTTTGGGTTTGTACAAGGTTTATGAGAAACTTGTATTTCCAAGGAAGTGAGTGGGAGCACTATAGAATTTCTGATAAGTATATGTGGTTGACATATTGTTGATCAGAAGTAATGTAGAATTTCTGTGAAGCATAAAAGGGTTGTTTGAAAGGATTTTTTCAAAGGAATACTTGGATTGAGCTACTTGAACGTTGAGCATCAAGATCTATGGAGATAGATCCAAACGCTTAATAGAAGTTTCAACAAAATGCATGCCTTGACAAGTTTTTGAAGGAGTTCAAAATAGATGAGCAAAGAAGGAGTTCTTGACTGTGTTGTATGGTGTGAATTTGAGTAAGACTCAAAACCCGACCACGGCAGAATAAAGAGAATAGACGGAGGTCGTCTTCTATGCCTCAGCCGTAGACTCTAAAGTATGCCATGCTGAGTACCGCACCTGATGTGTGCCTTGCAGCAAGTCTGTTAAGAGGTACAGAGACTGATCCAGGATTGAATCACTGACCAGCGGTCAAAGTTATCCTTAGTAACTATTGGACTAAGGAGTTTTTCTCGATTATGGAGGTGGTTAAAAAGTTCGTCGTAAAGGGTTACGTCGATGCAAGCTTTGACACTAATCCGAATAACTATGAGTAGTGAAACGGATTCATATAGTAGAGTAGATATTTGGAGTATTTCTGAATAGCACGTAGTAGGAGCATCCATAAGATGACATAAAGCTTTGTAAAGAACACACGGATGTGAAAGTTTCAGAACCGTTGATTAAAACCTCTCTCACGAGCAAGACGTGATCAGACCCCAGAACTATATGGGTGTTGGATTCGTTAGAATCACATGGTGACGTGAACTAGATTATTGACTCTAGTGCAAGTGGGAGACAGTTGGAAATATGCCCTAGAGGCAATAATAAATTAGTTATTATTATATTTCTTTGTTCATGATAATCGTTTATTATCCATGCTATAAATGTAGTGATTGGAAACACAATACTTGTGTGGATACATAGACAAAACACTGTCCCTAGTAAGCCTCTAGTTGACTAGCTCGTTGATCAAAGATGGTCAAGGTTTCCTGACCATAGGCAAGTGTTGTCACTTGATAACGGGATCACATCATTAGGCGAATCATGTGATGGACTAGACCCAAACTAATGAACGTAGCATGTTGATCGTGTCATTTTGTTGCTACTGTTTTTCTGCGTGTCAAGTATTTATTCCTATGACCATGAGATCATATAACTCACTAGCACCGGAGGAATGCCTTGTGTGTATCAAACGTCACAACGTAACTGGGTGACTATAAAGATGCTCTACAGGTATCTCCGAAGGTGCCCGTTGAGTTAGTACGGATAAAGACTGGGATTTGTCACTCCGTGTGACGGAGAGGTATCTCGGGGACCACTTGGTAATACAACATCACACACAAGCCTTGCAAGTAATGTGGCTTAGTGTATGTCACGGGATCTTGTATTACAGAATGAGTAAAGAGACTTGCCGGTAAACGAGATTGAAATAGGTATGCGGATACTAACGATCGAATCTCAGGCAAGTAACAAACCGAAGGACAAAGGGAATGACATACGGGATTATATCAATCCTTGGCACTGAGGTTCAAACGATAAGATATTCGTAGAATATGTAGTATCCAATATGGGCATCCAGGTCCCGCTATTGGATATTGACCGAGGAGTCCCTCGGGTCATGTCTACGTAGTTCTTGAAAACGCAGGGTCTGCACACTTAAGGTTCGACGTTGTTTTATGTGTATTTGAGTTATATGGTTGGTTATCGAATGTTGTTCGGAGTCCCGGATGAGATCACGGACATCACGAGGATTTCCGGAATGGTTCGTAGACGAAGATTGATATATAGGATGACCTCATTTGATTACCGGAAAGTTTTCGGCATTACCGGGAATGTACCGGGAGTGACGAATGGGTTCCGGATGTTCATCGGGGGGGACAACCCACCTGGGGAAGCCCATAGGCCTTAGGGGTGTCGCACCAGCCCTTAGTGGGCTGGTGGGCAATCTTAAGAGGGCCCATGCGCAGAAGATAAGAAAATCAAAGAGAAAAGAAAAAAAAGGGAGAAGTGGGAAAATAGAGAAGGACTCCACCTTCCAATCCTAGTTGGACTAGGATTGGAGGAGGAATCCTCCTCCCCCACTTCGGCCGACCCCTTGGGGCTCCTTGAGCCGCAAGGCAAGGTCCCTCCCCTCCCTCCTATACATACTGAGGTATTAGGGCTGATTTGAGACAACTTTGCCACGGCAGCCCGACCACATACCTCCACGGTTTTTCCTCTAGATCGTATTTCTGCGGAGCTTGGGCTGAGCCCTACTGAGATAGATCACCACCAACCTCCGGAGCACCGTCACGCTGCCGGAGAACTCATCTAACTCTCTGTCTCTCTTGCTGGATCAAGAAGGCCGAGATCATCGTCGAGCTGTATGTGTGCTGAACATGGAGGTGCCGTCT
The DNA here is from genome assembly GCF_904849725.1 of Hordeum vulgare subsp. vulgare. Lineage (NCBI taxonomy): Eukaryota > Viridiplantae > Streptophyta > Magnoliopsida > Poales > Poaceae > Hordeum > Hordeum vulgare. The sequence continues at coordinate 476,013,091 of NC_058520.1, forward strand.
GTTCGGCACTAGATCGGAACATATCGTGAGATGGATCGGAAGATGGTTGGTGAAATAGATTGCGAGATGGTTTGTGGGACGGATCGTGGGACGGATCGCGGGACGGTTCGTGGGACGGTTCGCGGGGCAGATCGAGGGACGTGAGGACATTCCACTACATCAACCGCGTTTCTTAACGCTTCTGCTGTGCGATCTACAAGGGCACGTAGATCGGAAATCTCCTCTCATAGATGAACATCACCATGATAGGTATTACGTGTGCGTAGGAAAATTTTGGTTTCCCATGTGACGTTCCCCAACAGTAACCCTATTCTTCGGCCTATAAATTCCCAAATATTCCCCCATCGCTAAAGAGAGCAACAGAAATACTTTTCCGCCGTTGAGAGCCTCTGTTCCCATGAGATCCAATCTGGGAGCCTTTTCTGGTAATCTGCCGGAGAGGGAATTGATCACGGAGGGCATCTACATCAACTCCATTGCCCCTCCAATGATGTGTGAGTAGTTCACCATGGACCTACGGGTCCATAGCTAGTAGCTAGATGACTTCTTCTCTCTCTTTGATCTTCAATACCATGTTCTTCATGATCTTCATGGAGATCTATCTGATGTAATACTCTTCTGCGGTGTGTTTGTCGAGATCGGATGAGTTGTGAGTTTATGTTCAGATTATCTATGAATATTATTTGAATCTCTTATAAATTCTTAGATGCATGATTTCATATCTTAGCAAGTCTCTTCGAGTTATTGGTTTGGTTTGGCCAACTAGATTGGTAATTCTTGCAACGGGAGAAGTGCTTAGTTTTGGGTTCAATCTTGCGGTGTCCTCACCCAGTGACATAGTAGGGGTAGCGATTCACGTATTGTATTGTTGCCATCAAGGATAAAAAATATGGGGTTTTCATTATATTTCTTGAGTTTATCCCTCTACATCATGTCATCTTACTTAATGTGTTACTCTATTCTTCATAAACTTAAAACTCGAGATGCGGGCAGGAGTTGGTCGATGTGTGGAGTAATAGTAGTAGATGCAGAATCGTTTCGGTCTACTTGACACGGACGTGATGCCTATATGCATAATCATTGCCTTGTATATCTTCATAATTATTCGCTTTTCTATCAATTGCTCGACAGTAATTTGTTCACCCATCGTATTATTTTCCTTTATGAGAGAAGCCTCTAGTGAAATCTATGCCCCTCGAGTCTATTTTCCATATTATACTTTCAGATCTATAAACCAAAAATACCAAAAATATCTTGCTGCCATTTATTTACTTTTGTTTTGTGCAATCTTTTATATCTATCTCTATCAGATCTCATCCTTGCAAATAACTCTGATGGGATTGACAACCCCTTCTTAGGATTGGGTGCAAGTGTTTGATTGTTTGTGTAGGTACTACGATTGGGGCCTTGGTTGTTCCTCCTACTGGATTGATACCTTGGTTCTCAACAAACTGAGGGTAATATTTATCTACTTTGTTGCATCACCCTTTGCTCTTCAATGGAAAACCAACGCAAGATCAAGAAGTTGCATGGGGCATAGTGATCTCTATTGGCATCTCTATCGAAGAAGGCATACGGTGGGTAAACAAATTACTCTTGGGCAATTGATAGAAAAGTGCATAGTTATGCAATATTTATTCACGGAAATGATCGTGTGTGTATAGGCATCACGTCCATAATAAATTAGACCGAATTCTGATTGCTTCTACTACAATTACTCCACCCATCGATTGCTATCCAACATGCATCAAGAGTATTAAGTAAAATAGAGTAATGCTTGGATAACAATGACATGATGTAGATAAAGTAAATTCAATTAATATGAATGAACCCCATCTTTTTACCCTTAGTGTCAACAATACAAATACGTATCATGTCTCTTTCTGTCACTGAAGATAGATCAATCTAGTTGGCCAAACCAAATCAATCGATCAGAGAGAATTACAAAGCTATAATAATCAAGCAAATAAGAATCATATAATTCAGAGAATACTCAAATTTTTATCATGAATAATTTGAACATAAACCCACAATTCATCGGATCTCAACAAATGCACCGCACAAAGTGATTACATCGAATAGATCATTGCCAACATGTGATGCACTTTGTATTGAAGAATAGAGAGAGAGATAGATAGACATAAAGAGAGAGAGAGAGAGATTTAGATACTAGCTATGGACTTGTAGGTGTGTGGTAGACTACTCACGCATCACCATGGGAGCAGTAAGGTTGATGTAGAGGCCCTCCTTGATCGATCCCCCTTTGGCAGGTGATGACGAGTTGATGGATATACTTCTCACCCCTCGTTGGTTACCCCAAGTGGAAGGTGCAGATGTAGTCAGCAGCATATTTCCCTTACACGGAGACTATAAGGTTTATTGAACCAGGAGGACTACTAGGCTCAACAAGTAGGTGTCTTCCACCCTGGCGCTAGCAGAAGACGTGGAGCTGCACACACAACAAATAACTTTGCTCCCAACGAGTACAGAGAGGTTGTCAATCTCTCCGGCCTTGTAGTTTGCAAAGGATCAAAACACAAGCGGGAAAGTAATAGCGATTGCAACGGAAAAGTAAATGAAAGCGGTAAATGATGGAGGTGTAAAAAATTAAGGTGATATGGACTGGAGTCACATGATGTTCACTAGTGATGTATCTCTCCCAAAAGACGATAAACAACTATGCTTGGGTAAACAAATCACAGTTGGGTAATTGACAGAATTATGATCGCACCGCAATGCTAATTATGCTACTTGATAGTTAGAGGTTCAATAGTAATGGGCAGTACACCAAGACAAGTAGACCGTTTATTCATCAGCATGTACTTACTAATCATCCACCTTGAGATATCTATCCAGAACATCTCTCCGGTATTAAGTTGCGAGCCCCACCCAAAGTGTAAACTCAAAGCAATGGAAAATTGCATTAACGAACTATGCATAAGGTAAACAATCCTTGCAACCGTGGTCACAAGCACCGCTGTTTTCTCCCTCGTGGCAACAAGCACATCCCCTAATCTCATGTTTCTGTCACTCAAGCTAGACATCGAGGGGCATGAACCCACAATGCATAAAGCTCCCTCTTGAAGTTACAATCTACTACTCGAACAAAGCAATAAAAAGCAACAGAGAACATGCATGAATCACTAAGGAACATAATATTAAAGGGTAATCAAATATATAACTCATAACAATCTGAACATAATCTCATAATCCATCGGATCCTAACAAACCGAGTATAGCAATTGCAAGAGAATTACATAGATGCCTTGATCATGTAGGGTAGCTCACAAGGACTAACCATTGAAGCACAAGATTGGAGAGAAGACATCACATAGCTACTAGTGATGGACTCATAGTCCAAGGAGGACTACTCACAACACGTCCCGGAAGCATCCATGGTGGTGGAGAAGCTCCCGGAGGTCAATCCTCCCTCTGGCAGGGTGCCGGGAAGAGGTCTCCTGACGCTCCCGGTCTCGGAAGCGCTACGGCGGCGGAACGATGGAGAAATTCGTGATTCCAGAAAGTCTATAAGGATTTCCTCTCGGGACTACAAATATAGGAAAAAGGAGGGCACCGGAGGAGGTGGGACCCACCCAGGCGGCCTCCTGACGCAGCCTAGGGCCTGGTCGCGCCAGCAAGTTGCCTGGGAGGCCCCTGGCCCCCCTGGCCCATCTACGGTGATACGGAAGCTTCTGTTTCGCTGATTTTTTGTATATTTTTCTGGAATTTTTCGGGCTTCGGAAAATTGGGTAAAAGCCCGTGCAAAATAGACATCAGCGGACAGAAACTGGCACCCGGTGCACTGAGTTAGTAGGTTAGTCCAAATATGTGTAAAATGATATAAAAGTGTAGCAAAACATATAACAATGTCACCCAAAAGATAATGGAACAAGCAGAAATTATAGATACGTTTGGGATGTATCAACATCCCCAAGCTTAATTTCTGCTCATCCTCGAGTAGATAAATGATAACACAATCATTTCTGTGGTGACATGCTAATACACATATAAGAACTTCAAAGTAAAGCAAGTGAGATATGCAATTCAAGTCAAGACAATAACAAGCAAAAGTCTATATCTAGTATTGAGTTTAGCAAAGTAAGAACATAAAGGTGCAAGAGCTCTCGCTGTCCGTGACTCGAATGTCTCCAAATGGTGTTTGTGTGCAAGAAGTGGGAGATGGTTTGAGATCATAAAATATATTTTTAATTGAGAAATTAATCTACTAAAATTTTCACACTTAGTCTCCTTCGGAATCTTATTCTGACTCATCCCCGGACCACTAGTCAGGCACAAGTCAAAATGATCCTCTCCCTGTCGACTTTGAGCACTCATGCAATGGATGAGCGTAAGCAAGATATGTTGGCACTTAGGATGTCAAATAGAATAATAATGGGGAAGGAAGACTAAAAGGTGTGAAAGTCTCACATCAATAAGGACAACCATAGGCGAGAGAAAGCCAAATGATAGATATGATGTGAGGAGTAGGGATTGCCATGTAACGGATGCACATATGAGATAAGGTAAGCTCTCCAATGGAACTAGTGCGGGTGCATCCAACTTATTTGCTCATGAAGACCTGGAGCTCATTTGAGGAGGCTCATCATTGGAATATGCAAACCAAGTTCTATAGTGTAAGGGTCCCCACATAGTTATGCATGAATGATAATCTGTATGTAGTACCAATATAGCAATGGAGTACGAGTGTGGATCTTTCAAAAGTAATAGTAGTGTTTCCCCCTTCTCTCTTTTTTATTTATTTTTCTTTTTATTTTTCTTTTTTATATTTTTTTGTAGCCTCTTTGGCACTTTCTTTTTATCTCTCATTTGTCCTCTTTGGGATCTTTTGTTTTGTCCTCTTTGGGATATTTTCCTCACTTAAGGGCAACACTCTATGTTTTACATGAGTAAAAGAAAAATCATCACACTTTATAAGAAGTACTCAACATAAAGACAAGTGAAAACTATCATGATGTATGCAAATGTATGCCTCTGCGAGTGTAGCAGGATATGCAATGATACTAGCGCGTCATGTAGCAATAATAAGGGCAAGGACCAACTAGCATGCAGCTCTACGATCAAGCAAAAGCATGTATGACATCAAGATAAAGTCATGAGATGGTGGATGTTGCATGGCAATGTATCTCGGAAATGCTATGGAATTGCCTTAATAGGTAGGTATGGTGGATGTTTTAAGGAAAGATATAATGAGGCTTATGTATGACAGAGCGTATCATGTCATGGGTTTGGATGCACCGGCAAAGTTTGCACCAACTCTCAATGTGAGAAAGGGCTATGCACGGTACCAAAGAGGCTAGCAAAATATGGATGGTGGAAGTGCCAACAATCGAATACTCACATTAGTCCGAAGAACTCATACACTTATTATCGGTAACTCTCTTTCTAGTTCGGAAATTCACAAAGATACAAGTACCCCGAGGAGGAGTGTTTGGGGGTTTGGTATCCTTGCACATCCTCAACTCATGGTAACGTGAGGATACTCTATATATTCCAACCCCTCCAGAGGTTAGCGATCAATTTAGTAGCCTGAGTTCTCAACTAATTTTTAGTTTTTGAAAAACACACGGATTTCCCAAAAAACGGGAGCTATCACTAATAGGCTCAAGCTCTTGGCACCAATAGTACAAACATTACTCAAATCAATACCTCAAAACTATTGCAAGTTACTACTATACTTGAATAGCAACCTCAATTACCTACTCATGCAAGACACACAACTCAGTGCAACGAGCCAAATCTCTAAACCATATAAGCATGATAACTCAAGAGAGTTCCAGAAGCAACCTAAATAATACTCTTAAAAAGATAAGCATGAAAACTAAGAGCTAAGCATGACAGTATCTACGGAAAGATGAAGAACACACAAAAAAAAGATAAGCATGAAAATCTATGTTGTGTTCTAGAGTGGAATGGAGCGTGTCTCTCTCCCAAACAAGGTAGGCTAGGTTCCGACTTGTTATGAACAGTAAGCAAAACTAAAACAAACTAATGAGTAAAGAGAGAGACGCTCCAAGCATAGCACATATCATAGGATAAAAATATAGCATGGAGATGGACGAACTGATGATTGTTGATAGAGAAGGGGATGCACGGGGGCATCCCCAAGCTTAGACGCTTGAGTCTCCTTGAATATTTCTTGGGGCGCATGGGGCATCCCCAAGCTTGAGCGCTTGACACTCCTGTATCTTCTTTTATCATCTCTCACGTCGCGTACTTGAAAACTCCCTTCATACGAAATTCATCATAAGATGATTAGATTGGTTAGTACCCTTAATAAAATAATTCATTACCTGCTGGAAATAAAGATTTTCATGAAAAGCTACTGCTTCTTATGAATGCCAAAAGGTTTTTGCAAATAAATGGTAAGCTTAGGATTTGCAAAACAATGGAAACGCAAAACATGGCAAAATCTTTCGGTCGCACCAAGAGGGCTCCAGATGGGCACATGACGGAACAGAGACTTGCGGTCGCAGAAAAAGTGTTTCCGGAACTACTCTAGGGTTTTTGGAATATATGAGGATTTATAACTGAGAGAATGAGGTCGGGAGACGAGGGGTGGCCCACAAGCTAACAAGACATGGCCACCCCCCCTTTGTGCACATCGTCTTGGCTTGTGTGGCCCCCAGTCTTGTGTCGAAGCTTGCAGGTCTTCTTTTGGTCCAAAAAATTCCTCAAAAAGTTTCATGGAATTTGGACTCCGTTTGATACTATAAACCTGAAAAACCAAAAACATGTAGAAAACAACAAATCGCACTTGGCAGCTGGTTAATAGGTTAGTGCTAAAAAATAATATGAATCAGCAAATAAATTCCCCAAAAGTATCCTAGAATAATAATATTATAGCATGGAACAATAAAAAATTATAGATACGTTGGAGACGTATCACGCGCCTAGGGGCGTAGGCGTGCCCTGATGCCTTGTGGGCCCACATGGATCCGTCTCACCTAATTCCACCTCCATAAATTCTCTAAAGTTGTGAAACCAACAGAGAGCCTCCCGAAACACTTTTTCCGCCGCCGCAAGCTTCTATTTCGATTGGAGGCCATCTGGAGACCTTTTCCGGTGCCCTGCAGGAGGGAAATCGATCACGGAGGCCATTTACATCAACTTTTCTACCTCCATTATGATGTGTGAGTAGTCCACCACAAACCTATTGGTTCGTAGCTAGTACCTAGATGGGTTCTTCTCTCTCTTTGATCTTCAATACAAAGTTCAGTGTGATTCCTGCAATGATCTATTCGATGTAATATCCTTTGGTGGTGTGTTTTTTGGGATCTGATGAATTGTGTGTTTATGATAAGATTACTCGTGAACATATATTAGTCTTTTCGGAATTCTTTTATGCATGATTATTATAGCTTCGTATTTCTCTCCAATCAGTTGGTTTGCTTTGGCCAACTAGATTGATTTATCTTTAGTGGGTGCGGTGCATTGTGATGGGTTCAATCTTGTGTTTCTCAATCTGAGTGACACAAAGAGACATGACATGTATTTGCATTGCTGCCATTAAGGATAAAATGATGGGGTTTATTCATATTGTTTGAGTTTACTTTGTCTACATCATGTCATCTTGCTCCAAGCATTACTCTGTTTCATACTTAATACTCTAGATGCATGTTGGATAGCAGTCGTTGAGTGGAGTAATAGTAGTAGATGTAGGCAGGACCATGTTCAAAGCACAATTGCTCCCTAGGGTGGTTTTGATAATTGATCACAACATATGCATCATTGGACTAATATGTTTATCCAAGTATATTTCAGAAAAGTTCAAAAGATGCTTTGGCTAAAGGCTTATGTAGAGATGCCCCTTGATGCAAGAAAGGAATAAGATTGGCTCAAGCTTCAAGCTAGAAGACTATTCATTTTATATTTGTGAGAATCACTTTTGAGTCCATAGGAAAGCCAATACTATTAAAAGGGGGTGATGTATTAAAATGAACTGGCTGCTCAAGTGCTCAAAGTTAGCCACCAAAATACTCATTCATTTTCCCACATAACCGTTATGTCCAATACCACAAACTTAAAATCGGTGCCACCAACTTTCCCATTTCGGCACCACCGAGTTTGATCTCAAACAAAACCCTAGCCATTCATACCAAATCAATGCAACCGAAATCATGTCGGTGCTACCGAGTTTAGGTGACCAACTTTTTGTTGCCTCGGTACACAAAATAGGAATTTCTGAGTTTGAGTATCGATGTCACCGAGTTGTGTCCTCTGACCGTTAGCCACCCTTGTTCGACTGAGATTCGAAAGTTGCTGCCTTCAGTGCAAGTCGGTACCACTGAGTTTATGACTTCGGTGACACCGAGTTTGCCACTTCAGGTGTAACGGTTGGATTTTGTGTGCTGCCTATATATACCCCTTCACCCACCTCTCATTCGTGGGAGAAGCACTGAGAACACACACTTCATTGCCAGATCCACTTTTCCGAGAGAGAGCCACCTACTCATGTGTTTATACCAAGATATTACAATCCAATCATTTGAAACTTGATCTCTAGCCTCCCCAAGTTGCTTTCCACCAAATCAATCACTTCTACCCATGTCTGTTCTATGAAAGAGTGATTTTGTGTTGAGGAGACTATCTTTAGAAGCACAAGAGCAAGGAGTTCATCATTCTATCGCATCTATTACCTGTTGGAGGGTGGTGCCTCCTAGATTGGTTAGGTGTCGCTTGGGAGCCTCCTACTTCGTGTTGTGGAGTTGAACCAAGATGTTTGTAAGGGCAAGGAGATCACGTACTTCGTTAAGATCTACCGTGAGTGAGGCTAGTCCTTCGTGGGCGGAATCCGTGGTGGAATAGACAAGGCCACTTCTTCGTGGACCCGTTCTGGGTGGAGCCCTTCGTGGACTCTCGCATCCGTTACCCTTTGTGGATTAAAATCTCCACTAACATGGACGTACGATAGCGCGACCTATCGGAAATTTTCCAAAAATCGTTGTGTCAACCTCATGTGTTTGATCTCCCTACCTTACTCCTTTACTTTACACTTGCATGTTTACATTCCACTGCTACACTCTTAGAACTACATGAGTAGGGTGTACTTGACTTCCCATAAATGCCAAAACTGCCTCTCAACTAAAATTGGGAAAAGGCTAGATTTTTATGTTGTCAAGTAGTCTAATCACCCCCTCTCTATACATACTTTTGATCCTACAAGTGTTATGAGAGCTTTGGTCGCCATTGCGTTGGTTTCAGAACCTAGGAGAGTATGGCGTCTAGTGAGGGAAATTATCATCGTAGAGGTCCATACTTTGATAGCACTAGTTTTGCTAGTTGGAAGCATAAGATGAAAATGCATATTCTTTGCTTTAATCCTCACGTTTGGGTTGTTATTCGTGTTGGTGTGCAAGGTAATTTGTTCGGAGAAGGTCATGAACTGGATCGTGATGGACAGCTGATGAGCTGAAGATGTTGCAACTCAATGCACAAGATTGAGGCATCGTCTTCAACTGTCTATGCCCCAAAGAATCCAACAAAAGCAGGCGCCTTGAGAATGCAAAAGAAGTTTGGGATACTTTGTTCGATATGCACGAAGGTACTGATTCTATCAGAGAATCTAAGTTGGATGTGCTACAAAGTGAGCTTGACAAGTCCAAGATGAAGGATGGTGAAGGTGTCGCTGAAATGTACTCTAGGATAGCTCTCATCACCAATGAGATTGCCGACTTAGGAAGCGAAGAGATGACCGACAAATTAATCATCAAGAAGATACTTAGATATCTTGATGGAAAGTATGACACCATGTGCAAATTGATCCAAATGAGGCCAAACTACAAAGATCTCAAGCCAATGAAGTAATTGGAAGGATTGTTGCTCATGAGATGTCACTCAAGGACAAATATGAGTTGCACAACAAGTCGAGCGGTGCTTACAAAGCTTCATGTGATGCTCCCACCACTTCAAAGGACAATCTTGTCACTGATGAAGAGATAAGCCTCATGGTGATAAAATTCAACAAGTTCTACAAGAGTAGAGGCAAAGAGAGAAGCTCAAGCTCTAGACATGATGAGAAGCGTTTGTCCAGTCGTGACCGAAACTGCTACAACTATGGGAAGCCCGGACACTACTCCAAGAGTGCTCGGCTCCCTACAAACAAAGAGAAGAGTCACCCCGAAGACGAAGCTCAAAAGATGAGTCACCTCGCAGAGAGAGAAGGAGTAGAGAAGATAGTTATGAACGAAGACACTCACAGAGAGGCAAGGAATCGGAGAAGAAGGACAAATACACCAAGAGCAACAAAATAAGAAGACATCAAGCTCGTGTTGGTGAATTGGTTTCTAGCTCTGAGTCTGACAACCAATCCGAGAGAAGCTACCACTCCAACTCCGACTATAGTCAAGATGAAGGTGTTGCCCGCATTGCACTTGTTTCCTCCAACTCCTACGAGTTATTTGACTCGCCAAATGAGGGGTTCGGAAACTTCTTCATGGCTAAAGGCCCCAAGGTATCACATCCCGAGTATCTTGATTTTAATAGTGATGAGGATGACTTGTTAGGAGAAGATGACTTGCTCTTTGATAAAACTAGTGATTGCACTAAAAATGAACTTGCTAATAATCATGCTAGTCCAGAGAAATAGAGTGATGATGATAAGAAAGAGATTGAACGACTAATTCAAGTATTAAATACTCTTAATTTAGCTCATGAAACTACTCTATAAGATCATAGAGAGCTTGCAAGAACTCATGAGAAGCTATGCTTCGAGAAGTTCAATTTCGAGCAAGAGTATGAGTACCTAAAAGCGATCAATGATGATCTTCGAAAGAAGAGTTGTTCTTATCTAGCCAAACGATTACTCTTGTCTACTTTTGTTCCACAAGTTAAACCTAAGAACACTAGTAACAAAGGCAAGAAAGTTTCTTCATCTAGTAACAACAATGCTAAAGATAAATCTAATGATGTTGTTGCTATTAGCTCTCTTGATTCCACTAATGATTCTCTTAACCAAGTTACACTTGAGAAATAACATGATTTATTGAAAGGGATTATAGAGAGAGATGTCTTTAAGAGTCTTGTCGGAAGTAAGCAATTTGAGGAAATTGTGTGCAAGCAAGGAGGACATCAAAAGAAACAAGGTGTTGTCTGATACGTCTCAAACGTATCTATAATTTTTGATGGTTTCACGCTGTTATCTTGTCATCTTTGGATGTTTTATGTACCTTTTATATCTTTTTTAGGACTAACTTATTAATTCAGTGCCAAGTGCCAGTTCATGTTTTTCTGTGTTTTTGGCTCTTTTCAGATCTGATTTTGGAACGGAGTCCAAACAGAATAAAATCCCCGAAATGATTTTTTCCCGAATGGAATAAGATCACGGGGCCTGTGGGCCAAACCAGGAGGGCTCCTAGGATCCCACAAGCCCCCACTCCGCCACGAGGGGGAGGCGGCGGTGGCAGGGCTTGTGGCCTCCCTGGCCGCCCCCTGACCTAGATCTTTGGCCTATATATTCCCTAAAATACAACAAAAAATCAGGGGAGCCTCGAAAATACTTTTTCGTCGCCACAAGCTTTCGTTTCCGCGAGATCTCATCTGGAGACCCTTCCCGGCACCCTACCGGAGGGGACTTTGGAGTTGGAGGGCTTCATCATCATCATCATCGCCCCTCCAATGACTCGTGAGTAGTTCACTTCAGACCTACGGGTTCGTTGTTAGTAACTAGATGGCTTCTTCTCTCTCTTGGATCTTCAATACAAAGTTCTCCATGATCTTCATGGAGATCTATCCGATGTAATCTTCTTTGGCGGTGTGTTTGTCGAGATCCGATGAATTGTGGTTTTTTGTTCAGATTATCTATGATATATATTTGAGTCTTTTCTGATTTCTTATATGCATGATTTGATATCCTTGTAAGTCTCTCCGAGTCTTGGGTTTTGTTTGGCCAACTAGATCTATGATTCTTGCAATGGGAGAAGTGCTTGGTTTTGGGTTCTACCATGTGGTGACATTTCCAAGTGACAGTAGGGGCAGCAAGGCACACATTAAGTAGTTGCCATCAAGGGTAACAAGATGGGCTCTATCGTTGATATGAGATTGTCCATCTACATCATGTCATCTTGCTTAAGGCGTTACTCTGTTCTTTTGGACTTAATACACTAGATGCATGCTGGATAGCGGTCAACGTGTGGAGTAATAGTAGTAGATGCAGAAAGTATCGGTCTACTTGTTTTGGACGTGATGCCTATAGATATAATCACTGCCATAGATATCGTCACGACTTTGCGCGGCTCTATCAATTGCTCGACAGTAATTTGTTCACCCACTATCTACTTGCTTTCATGAGAGAAGCCACTAGTAAACACTACGGCCCCCGGGTCTATTCACATCCATCGTTTACACCTCCGCTTTTACTTTGCTTTGTTACATTGTTGCTTTCAGTTCTCACTTGGTAAACAATCTATAAGGGATTGACAACCCCTTCATAGCGTTGGGAGCAGGTTCTTTGTGTTTGTGCAGGATCTTGTGATACTCCTCCACTGGATTGATACCTTGGTTCTCAAACTGAGGGAAATACTTACCACCGATGTGCTACATCACCCTTTCCGCTTCGAGGGAACACCAACATAAGGCTCCATAGCCGTAGCAGAAGGATTCCTGGTGCCGTCGACACGACAATTCCTGTCGCTATTGCCGGGGAAGCACAGCTGACATCATTGTCTACTTCAACGTCAACAGACATGATTGGGAAGAAGGTCCATATCCCATTCCTAAGTTTGTTCCTCAAGAGGAGAAGTGTGATCCTACTCCTCCCAAGGGAACAAGCTCACAAGGTGGCCTTCTACCACAAGACCACAAGGGCGAGGGGAAGCTTCAAGAGGACATTGACTTATTTGAAGAGGAACCCCAAGTCAAGGTCAAGTGGATTCCAAGGGGCACTACTAGAACTACCTCATCTAGTTCTGCCACAACTCCAAGGATCCCCATCAAGTTGATGTGAATCCCCAAGAGGAATAACTAGGAAGTTCTTTCGGGGTGACTCCGCCAATGAAATTCAATCTCATTCATTTTGGCAAGAACTATATGCAATCAACCTCAACCATATGCATTAGTTCAAGGAATCACACATTCCCTCAAAGGTAAGCAAGGAACAAGGTAATTAATGTATCTTTGGACATCATCACATGTGTGTTTCACTCCATGTCCATAGATATTCTTGCATATGTTCCCTATGCTTTGGGACTAACCCATGTAGGTGAGAAGAGTAAGAAACAACAAGGATTGCTCCCAACTCAAGATGATGTTCATTACATTGAGCATCCACCACTACTTCACCTACTTGAAGTCTTCTACGACAAAACCCAAGGTTAGTTTATCCCTCTTAGGGGGAATGTCATATCAAGGGGGGGCTTTACTCTAAATCTTGAGTATAAGCACCTCCTAAAGATATGAACACATTAATGCTTTATGTAAAACGGGTAACCCCACTTGTGCTTAACGATGAGTATGACCTATGATCAAGTATTCTTTTGGACTTAATACACTAGATGCATGATGTATAGCGGTCGACGTGTGGAGTAATACTACTAGATGCAGAAAGTATCGGTCTACTTGTTTTGGACGTGATGCCTATAGATATAATCATTGCCATATATATCGTCATGACTTTGCGCGGTTCTATCAATTGCTCGACAGTAATTTGTTCACCCACCGTCTACTTTCTTTCATGAGAGAAGCCACTAGTAAACACTACGGCCCCCGGGTCTATTCACATCCATCGTTTACACCTCCGCTTTTACTTTGCTTTGTTACTTTGTTGCTTTGAGTTCTCAGTTGGCAAACAATCTATAAGGGATTGACAACCCCTTCATAGCGTTGGGAGCAGGTTCTTTTTGTTTGTGCAGGATCTTGTGATACTCCTCCACTGGATTGATACCTTGGTTCTCAAACTGAGGGAAATACTTACCACCGCTGTGCTACATCACCCTTTCCGCTTCGAGGGAACACCAACGCATGGCTCCATAGCCGTAGCAGAAGGATTCCTGGTGCCGTCGACACGACTATTCCTGTCGCCGTTGCCGGGGAAGCACAGCTGACATCAGAAGTATTTCTGGCGCCGTTGCCGGGGAGGAGAGATCAAGATCTGTCCAAGTAGGTCTCGCAAACTCATCTCTTGCATTTACTTTTGTTGCCAGTTGCCTCTCGTTTTCCCCTCCCCCACTTCACATTTGCCGTTTTCATTTGCCTTTCTCCTTTGCCTTTTTCGTTTGCCTTTTTCGTTCGCCCTTTTCTCTCGTTTGCCTTTTCATTGCTTGTGTGCTATGTGCCTTCAATATGCTTGCATCTTCGCTTGCTGAAAATCTAGTGATGTGGATCCTCATCCACATGCTAATCTCTTTAAGAGACCCACTTATATGGAACGAATTGCTAGTGAATTGAGGGCACTTGACTATCTTTATGGAGTTTTGCTTGAGATGCGTGAATCTGAAAATCGTGATGAGGAAATTTATGAAGTGATTCACGAGGGTTCCTTGGATGAAAAGCATGATTGCAATGGTTTCACTATAAATTCTATTAGTGACAATCATGCTAAAAATATGCAAAACCCTAAGCTTGGGGATGCTAGTTTTGCTTTGTCCCCTACTTGTTGCAATAATCATGATTGGGGTGATGATCTTTCTTATGATCTTGAAAATTTGTTTAAGCCTCATGATGAGTATGATATTTGCAACAATATTGAAAGTGGGATTGGAGAAGTCATGACTTTATTTGATGATAATCCCACTATTTTTGAAGAGCGTCAACTTTGCATGCATGTGGATCATGAAAAGAATATCCTATGGGATAGCTATATTGTTGAATTTGAATATGATCCCACATGTAATTTCTATAAGAGAGGAAAATATTTTGGTAGAAACTTTCATGTTACCAAATCACCTCTCGTGATGTTGAGATTACTCTGGTCTCTTTCTTGTTCCTTGCATATGGCAGCTATTGGTTGTCTTGACAATTTGTTTTCCTATAAAATGCCTATGCATAGGAGGTATGTTAGACTTAGATGTGATTTTCACATGCTTTATGATGCTCTCGTTGTGCTTCAATTCTTGTCTTTTGTGTGAGCATCATTGATCTATCAATGCCTAGCTAAGGGCGTTAAACAAAAGCGCTTGTTGGGAGGCAACCCAACGAATCTATCCTTTTTCTTTCTGTTTTGTGTTTTCCACACTTTCATAATTCTGTTATGATTGTGTTTTTTGTGTTTATTTTTGCGTTTGTGCCAAGCAAAACCGTTATGATTAGTCTTGGGGATGATCGTTTGGTCATGCTGGAAAAGACAGAAACTTTCTGCTCACGAAAAGAATTTTCATTATTTTTGTAAGATCTTTCGAGTTGATTCTTTTTGCTTCTGATTGCTACGCAAATTCTTCAGACTATCGTAATTTTCAGAATTTTTGAAGTACCAGAGGTATACAAAATATACAGATTGCTACAGACTCGTCTGCTGTTAACATATTCTGTTTTTGTTGTGTTGGTTGCTTATTTTGATGAAACTATGGACAGTATCAGGGGGTATTAGCCATGGAAAATTGAAAATGCAGTAACCCAACATCAGCACAAGTAGAATTTAAATTTGCTAAAGTACCTAAGGAAGTGGTGGTTTGCTTTCTCATAGTAATGTTATCACGAGTTTCTGTTTAAGTTTCGTGTTGTGAAGTTTTCAAATTTTGGGTGAAGTTATTATGGACAAAAAGATAAAGAGTGGCAAGAGCTCAAGCTTGGGGATGCGCAAGGCACCCCAAGAGATTCAAGGATGCCGTAAAAGCCTAAGCTTGGGGATGCCCCGGGAAGGCATCCCCTCTCTCGTCTTCAATCCATCGGTAACGTTACTTGGGGCTATATTTTTATTCACCACATGTTATGTGTTTTTGTTGTGTCACAATCATCCTTGTTGCACACCTAGACAGAGAGACATGCACTCACCGTGATTTTGTCGAGCTTCACTTATATCTTTTGGTAGACAATTCAGCTCACATGTGCTTCACTTATATCTTTTGAGCTAGATACTTTTGCTCTATGTGCTTCACTTATATCTTTTAGAGCACAGCGGTGCGTGGCTTGGTAGTTGATCTATGCTTTGAAAGTAGTCTCAAAAGGGGTAGTTATACAAAGGGATATGAAAACTTCCACCTTCATGTCCATTGAATAGTTAGAGAAGTTTGATTCATCTCAATTAGTTTCGAGTTGTGGTTATGGTAATATTGAAGTCATGCTAGTAAGGTGTTGTGGATCTAGAAATACTTGTGTTGAAGTTAGTGATTCCCGTAGTATGCACGTATGGTGAACCGCTATGTGATCAAATCTGAGCATGATTAGTATATTTATTGTCATCCTTTGCGTGGCGGTCGGGATCGCGCGATGGTTTATACCTACCAACCCTTCCCCTAGGAGTATGCGTTGAATGCTTTGTTTTGATTACTAATAAAACTTTTGCAACAAGTATATGGGTTCTTCATGACTAATGTTGAGTCCATGTTTTAGATGCACTTTCACCTGCCACCATCACTATCTTCTTAGTGACGTGCAACTTTCGCCGGTGCACAAAAACCACCATTAGCCTCCCTCAAAACAGCCACCATACCTACCTACTATGGCTTTTTCAAAGTCATTCCGAGATATATTGCCATGCAACTACCACCATGACATGTGCCACGACGTATACATTGCCATTGCATGATCGTAAGATAGCTAGCATGATGTTTCCATTAATGTCTATGCCATGCTAGATCATTGTCACGATACACTACCGAAGGCATTCCATACAGAGTCATAGTTGCTCTAAGTTTTGAGTTGAAAGTGTGATGATCATCATTAATGGAGCATTGTCCCATGTGAGGAAATAAAAGAGGCCAAAGAATCCCACCAATTTTTTTTAAAAAAAAGAGGCCAAAGAGCCCACCAAAAAAATAAAAAAAAATGAGAGAAAAAGAGAGAAGGGACAATGCTACCACTTTTTCCACACCTGTGCATATTAAGCACCATGATCTTCATGATTGAGAGTCTCTCGTTTTGTCACCACCATATAGCTAGTGGGAAATTTTCATTATATAACTTGGCTTGTATATTCCAATGATAGGCTTCCTCAAAATTTCCTTAGGTCTTCGTGAGCAAGCAAGTTGGATGCACACCCACTAGTTTTCTTTAAGAGCTTTCACATACTCTTAGCTCAAGTGCATCATTTGTATGGCAATCCCTACTCATTCACATTGATATCTATTGATGAGCATCTCCACAGCTCATTGATATGCCTAGTTAATGTGACTATCTTCTCCTTTTTTGTCTTGCAACATCCACCATACTCCACACCATCTATAGTGCTATAACCATGGCTTACGCTCATGTATTGTGTGAGAGTTGAAAAGGTTTGAGAAAGTAAAGGTGTGGAACAATTACTTGGCCAATACCGGGGTTGTGCATGATTTAAATTTGTTGTGCAATGATGATAGAGCATAGCCAGACTATATGCTTTTGTAGGGATAACTTTGTTTTGGCCTTGTTATTTTGAAAGTTCAAGATTACCTTGCTAGTTTGCTTGAATTATTATTGTTTCCATGTCAATAGCAAACTATTCTTTTGAATCTAATGGATTTGAACATTCACGTCACATAAGAGGAGTTACAAAGGACATCTATGCTAGGTAGCATGAAAGCATCGAAAATTCATTCTTTATCACTTCCCTACTCGAGGACGAGCAGGAGTTAAGCTTGGGGATACTTGATACGTCTGAAACGTATCTATAATTTTTTATGGTTTCTCGCTGTTATCTTGTCATCTTTGGATGTTTTATGTACCTTTTATATCTTTTTTGGGACTAACTTATTAATTCAGTGCCAAGTGTCAGTTCCTGTTTTTTCTGTGTTTTTGGCTCTTTTCAGATCTGATTTTGGAACGGAGTCCAAACGGAATAAAATCCCCGAAATGATTTTTTCCCGAACGGAAGAAGATCAGGGGGCCTGTGGGCCAAGCCAGGAGGGCTCCTAGGATCCCACAAGCCCCCACTCCGCCACCAGGGGAGGCGGCGGTGGCACGGCTTGTGGCCTCCCTGGCCGCCCCCTGACCTAGATTTTTGGCCTATATATTCCCTAAAACACAGCAAAAAATCAGGGGAGCCTCGAAAATACTTTTCCTCCGCCGCAAGCTTCCGTTTCCGCGAGATCTCATCTGGCGACCCTTCCCGGCACCCTGCCAGAGGGGACTTTGGAGTTGGAGGGCTTCTTCATCATCATCATCACCCCTCCAATGACTCGTGAGTAGTTCACTTCAGACCTACGGGTCCGTAGTTAGTAGCTAGATGGCTTCTTCTCTCTCTTGGATCTTCAATACAAAGTTCTCCATGATCTTCATGGAGATCTATCCGATGTAATCTTCTTTGGCGGTGTGTTTGTCGAGATCCGATGAATTGTGGATTTGTGATCATATTATCTATGATATATATTTGAGTCTTTGCTGATTTCTTATATGCATGATTTGATATCCTTGTAAGTCTCTCCGAGTCTTGGGTTTTGTTTGGCCAACTAGATCTATGATTCTTGCAATGGGAAAAGTGCTTGGTTTTGGGTTCTACCATGTGGTGACCTTTCCCAATGACAGTAGGGGCAGCAAGGCACACATTAAGTAGTTGCCATCAAGGGTAACAAGATGGGCTCTGTCGTTGATATGAGATTGTCCATCTACATCATGTCATCTTGCTTAAGGCGTTACTCTGTTCTTTTGGACTTAATACACTAGATGCATGCTGGATAGCGGTCAATGTGTGGAGTAATAGTAGTAGATGCAGAAAGTATCGGTCTACTTGTTTTGGACGTGATGCCTATAGATATAATCATTGCCATAGATATCGTCACGACTTTGCGCGGCTCTATCAATTGCTCGACAGTAATTTGTTCACCCACTATCTACTTGCTTTCATGAGAGAAGCCACTAGTAAACACTACGGCCCCCGGGTCTATTCACATCCATCGTTTACACCTCCGCTTTTACTTTGCTTTGTTACATTGTTGCTTTCAGTTCTCACTTGGTAAACAATCTATAAGGGATTGACAACCCCTTCATAGCGTTGGGAGCAGGTTCTTTGTGTTTGTGCAGGATCTTGTGATACTCCTCCACTGGATTGATACCTTGGTTCTCAAACTGAGGGAAATACTTACCACCGATGTGCTACATCACCCTTTCCGCTTCGAGGGAACACCAACATAAGGCTCCATAGCCGTAGCAGAAGGATTCCTGGTGCCGTCGACACGACAATTCCTGTCGCTATTGCCGGGGAAGCACAGCTGACATCATTGTCTACTTCAACGTCAACAGACATGATTGGGAAGAAGGTCCATATCCCATTCCTAAGTTTGTTCCTCAAGAGGAGAAGTGTGATCCTACTCCTCCCAAGGGAACAAGCTCACAAGGTGGCCTTCTACCACAAGACCACAAGGGCGAGGGGAAGCTTCAAGAGGACATTGACTTATTTGAAGAGGAACCCCAAGTCAAGGTCAAGTGGATTCCAAGGGGCACTACTAGAACTACCTCATCTAGTTCTGCCACAACTCCAAGGATCCCCATCAAGTTGATGTGAATCCCCAAGAGGAATAACTAGGAAGTTCTTTCGGGGTGACTCCGCCAATGAAATTCAATCTCATTCATTTTGGCAAGAACTATATGCAATCAACCTCAACCATATGCATTAGTTCAAGGAATCACACATTCCCTCAAAGGTAAGCAAGGAACAAGGTAATTAATGTATCTTTGGACATCATCACATGTGTGTTTCACTCCATGTCCATAGATATTCTTGCATATGTTCCCTATGCTTTGGGACTAACCCATGTAGGTGAGAAGAGTAAGAAACAACAAGGATTGCTCCCAACTCAAGATGATGTTCATTACATTGAGCATCCACCACTACTTCACCTACTTGAAGTCTTCTACGACAAAACCCAAGGTTAGTTTATCCCTCTTAGGGGGAATGTCATATCAAGGGGGGGCTTTACTCTAAATCTTGAGTATAAGCACCTCCTAAAGATATGAACACATTAATGCTTTATGTAAAACGGGTAACCCCACTTGTGCTTAACGATGAGTATGACCTATGATCAAGTATTCTTACTTGGCTCCTGCTACTTCTCAAACAAAAGCGCCAGAATTTGACACGTTGACGGAGACTTGCTTACGTTGGTTTTCCCCTTGAAGAGGAAAGGGTGATGCAGCACAGGAGCAGTAAGTATTTCCCTCATTTTGAGAACCAAGGTAACAATCCAGTAGGAGAATCTCGTCAAGTCCAGAGTACCTGCGCAAACACAAAAGAGCTTGCACCCAACGCTATAAAGGGGTTGTCAATCCCTTCAAGATTGATTGCAAAGTGAGATCTGAAGGCGGAAAGTGCAACGAAGAAAAAGAGTAAGGCTGAAAATATGGTGTGGAGTAGACCCGGGGGCCATAGTGTTCACTAGAGGCTTCTCTCAAAATAGCAAATATTACGGTGGGTGAACAAATTACTATCGAGCAATTGATAGAACCGGGCAAAGTCATGACGATATCTAAGGCAATGATCATACATATAGGCATCACGTCCGAGACAACTAGACCGATACTTTCTGCATCTACTACTATTACTCCACACATCCACCGCTATCCAGCATGCATCTAGTGTATTGAGTTCATGACGAACAGAGTAACGCCTTAAGCAAGATGACATGATGTAGAGGGATAAACTCAAACCAATGAGGAAAACCACATCTTTTTACCCTTGATGGCAACAACATGATGCGTGCCTCGCTACCCCTTCTATCACTGGGTGAGGTCACCGCACGGTATGAACCCAAAACCAAGCACTTCTCCCATTGCAAGAATCATAGATCTAGTTGGCCAAACAAAACCCACAACTCGAAGAGAATTACAAGGATATAAAATCATGCATAAGAGAGATCAGAAGAAACTCAAATAAGATTCATAGATAATCTGATCATAAATCCACAATTCATCGGATCTCGACAAACACACCGCAAAAGAAGATTACATCGGATAGATATCCATGAAAATCATGGAGAACTTTGTATTGAAGATCCAAGAGAGAGAAGAAGCCATCTAGCTACTAGCTATGGACCCGTAGGTCTACGGTGAACTACTCACGCATCATCAAAGAGGTCATGGTGTTGATGAAGAAGCCCTCTGTATCTGAATCCCCCCTCCGGTAGGGCACGAGAACGTGCCCCGGATGGGATCTTGCGGAGATAGAAGCTTGCGGCGACGGAAAAGTACTTTCGATGATCTCCTGATTTTTTCTGGGATTTTAGGGAATTTATAGGCGAATGACCTAGGGCAAAGGTGGCCCAGGGAGCCCACAAGCCTGGGAGGCACGGGCCCCCTGGCCACGGCTAGGGGGATTGTGGGGTCCCTGGTGGCCCCCTCCCTGATTCTCAAGCTTCCTGATCTTCTTCTGTTTTGGAAAAACTCTTTTTGGCAGTTTCGTTCTGTTTGGACTCCGTTTAAAATCCTCCTCTGAAAGGGGTCAAAAACATGGAAAACAGGAACTGGCACTTGGCACTGAGTTAATAAGTTAGTCCCAACAAAGATATAAAAGGTATGCAAAACATCCAAAGTTTGACAAGATAATAGCATGAAACCATCAAAAATTATAGATACGTTGGAGACGTATCAAGCATCCCCAAGCTTAACTCCTACTCGTCCTCGAGTAGGGAAGTGATAAAGACTGAATTTTTGATGTGGAATGCTACCTAGCATAGTTGTCCTTTGCAACTTCTTTCGTGTGACATGAATGTTCAGATCCGTAAGATTCAAAACAATAGTTTGCTATTGACATGAAAACAATAATACTTCAAGCAAACTAGCAAGGTAATCATAAACTTTCAAAATAACAAGGCCAAGGAAAGTTATCCCTACAAAATCATATAGTCTGGCTATGCTCCATCATCCTCACACAACTAATGTAAATCATGCACAACCCCGGTATTGGCCAAGTAATTGTTTTCGCACTCTTACTTTCTTAAACCTTTTATAACTATAACGCAATACATGAGCGTGAGCCATGGATATAGCACTATAGGTGGAATAGAGTGTGGTGGTGGTTGTGAGACAAAAAGGAGGAGATGGTCACATTGGATCAGCGTATCAAAGGGCTATGGAGATGCCCATTAATAGATATCAATGTGAATGGGTAGGGATTTCCATACAAAGGATGCACTAGAGCTACAAGTAGGTGAAAGCTCAAAAGGAAAACTAGTGGGTGTGCATCCAACTTGCTTGCTCACGAAGACCTAGGGCAATTTGAGGAAGCCCATCAGAATATACAAGCCAAGTTATATAATGAAGATTACCACTAGCATATGGTGGTGACGAAACGAGAGGCTCTCAATCATGAAGAACATGGTGCTATTATGAAGCACAAGTGTGGAAAAAGATAGTAGCATTGTCCCTTCTCTCTTTTTCTCTTTATTTTTTTTATTTGGGCTCTTGGGCCTCTTTTTTCTCTTTTTTTTATTTGGGCTCTTTGGCCTCTTTTTTTTATTCCCTCACATGGGACAATGCTCTAATAATGATGATCATCACACTTTTATTTACTCACAGCTCAAAGCTTAGAAATGACTCTATAGGAAATGCCTCCGGAAGTGTACCGGGATGAGCAACGATCTAGCTAGGTGTATGACGTTGAAACATCTCGCTAGCTATCTTACAATCATGCAATGGCAATACGAGAGTGACAGCACAAGTCATGAGACGGAACGGTGGGAGTTGCATGGCAATATATCTCGGAATGGCTATGAAAATGCCATAGTAGGTAGGTATGGTGGCTATTTTGAGGAAGGCATATGGTGGGTTTGTGTACCGGTGAAAATTGCGCGGCACTGGAGAGGTTAGCAATGGTGGAACGTGAAAGTGCATCTATACCATGGACTCACATTATTCATGAAGAACTCACATGTTGCGAAAGTTTTTATTAGTAATCAAAAGAAAGTTCTAAACGCATACTCCTAGGGGAAGGGTTGGTAGGTGTTAACCATCGCGCGATCCCGACCTCAACACAAAGGATGACAATCAATAGATCAATTATGCTCCGACTTCCTAATATAGCGGTTCACCATATGTGCATGCTACGGGAATCATTAACTTCAACACAAGTATTTCTAGATTCACAACACCCTACTAACATAGCTCTTAATATTACCAAATCCACGTCCCAAAACTAATTGAGAGGAATCAAGACTTCTCTTTCTACTCAATGCACATGAAGATGGAGGTTTTTGTATCCTCTTTGGTTACCTATCACCTTTGAGACTACTTTCATAGCATAAGCCAACTACCAAGTCACGCACCGTCATGCTCTAAAAGATCTAAGTGAAGCACATAGAGCAAAATTATCTAGCTCAAAAGATATAAGTGAAGCACTATGAGCATTCTAGCAAAATCACGATGAGTGCATGTCTCTCCCTAAAGGTGTGCAGCAATGATGATTGTGACACACAAAAAAAAGAAAAGACTCCTACGGTACAAGACGCTCCAAGAAAAACACATATCATGTGATGAATAAAAATATAGCTCCAAGTAATGTTACCGATGGATTGAAGACGAAAGAGGGGATGCCTTCCCGGGGCATCCCCAAGCTTAGGCTTCTTGGTGTCCTTGAATTTGTCTTGGGATGCCTTGGGCATCCCCAAGCTTGAGCTCTTTCCACTCCTTATCTCTTTGTCCATGAGAACATCACCCAAAACTTGAAAACTTCACAACACAAAACTTAAACAGAAACTCGTGATAACATTAGCACAAGAAAACAAACTACCACCACTTTAGGTACTGTAGCAATCTTTATTTATATTTATATTGGTGTTGGGATACTGTATCCTCACTTTTCCATGGCTAGTACCCCCCGTTACTATCCATAGTTTCATCAAAACTAGCAACCAACTCAAAAAAAACAGAATCTGTCAAAAACAGACGAGTCTGTAGCAATCTGTATACTTCGTATACTTCTGGTACCTCACAAATTCTGAACAATTACGACTTCCTGGGCAAAAGGTATATAAACCAGCAGAAAAAAGAATCAACTCAAAAGCTCTTTCTGAATAAAAATGAAAAATCATCTCGTGAGCAAAAAGTTTATGTCTTTTTCCAGCAGGATCAAACAACCATCACCAAGACTAGTCATAAAGGTTTAGCTTGGCTCAAACACAAAAAGAAACACAAAAAACACAATCATAACAGAATTATAATGGTGTGGACGCAACAAAACAGAACGAAAAAGAAATAAATTCATTCGGTTGCCTCCCAAAAAGCGCTATTGTTTAACGCCCTTAGCTAGGCATAAGGCGATAGAGTCACCTATCGTCATCTTTGGTGCTCAAACCATAAGTGGCCCTCATCATGGCTTCATAAGGCAATCTTATTTTTCTTTCTAGGAAAGTGCTCCATGCCCTTCTTTAAAGGAAATTGAAATCTAATATTCCCTTCCTTCATATCGATGATAGCACCGATAGTCCTTAGGAAAGGTCTACCAAGAATAATAGGGCATGTAGGATTGCAATCAATGTCAAGCACAATGAAATCCACGGGTACATAGTTCCTATTTGCAATAACAAGAACATCATTGATCTTTCCCATGGGTTTCTTGACAGTAGAATCCGCAAGATGCAAATTAAGAGAACACTCTTCAATCTCATTAAAACCCAAAACATCACATAAAGACTTTGGAATCGCGGAAACACTAGCACCCAAATCACACAAAGCATTGCATTCATAGTTTTTGATTGTGATTTTGATAGTAGGTTCCCACTCATCATGAAGCTTTCTAGGGATAGAGACTTCCAATTCAAGTTTCTCTTCAAGACATTTTTTCATGGCTTCGACGATATGATCGGTAAAGGCCTTGTTTTAGCTATAAGCGTGTGGAGAGTTTAGCATGGATTGCATCAAGGAAATGCATTCCATCAAGGAGAAACTATCATAATTGAATTCCTTGAAATCCGAAGTAGTAATTTCATTACTACTCAAAGTTTTAATATTTTCTACTCCACTTTCAATGCTTTTAGCATCAAGATAGATGGACTCCGAATCATTGGGGCATTTTCTACCAAAGTGGATTCATATCCAGCCCCATCATCATTAGGTTTAACACAAGAAAACAAAGATTCAATGGGAGTCACACCAAGCACTTTAAGATCTTCGTGATTCCTATCACGAGAACATGCATTTTTAAGCCATTCATGTCTAGCACGAATTTGGGCGGTTCTTTCTTTGCTCTCACTCATGGAAACACGCATAGCTTTCAAAGTTTCATCCATATTATCTTGGGAGGAGCACGTCTAACTTTCAAAGCATCAATATCACTAGACATTCTATCAACGCTCTTAGCCAAATCGTCAATTTTGAGTAGTTTTTCCTCTATGGACAAATTGAAAAAAATTGCGAGTTGATAAAATCTTTGATATTACTCTCTAGATCAGAGGGTAATATATTGTAATTTCCATCAGTATTGTTGTAGCAGTTGCCAAAGTTATTAGAGGAGTTACTAGGAACAGGCCTAGGAACATAGTTTCTCTAAATGCATTGTTGTTGCCAAAATTATTCCTACCAAAAAGTTAACGTCCAAGCTAGCGTTGCTACTCTCAATCAAGGAAGACACGGGCATATCATTAGGATCTAAAGGAGCACTTTTACTAGCAACCAAATTCATTAACTCATCCATCTTAGCACTCAACGAGTTAATTTCTTCTATAGCGTGTACCTTCTTACTAGTAGGTGATCTTTCAGTGTGCCACTGAGAGTAGTTCGTCATGATATTGTATAGGAGTTTCGTGGCTTATCCTAACGTGATTTCCATGAACGTTCTACCTGAGGCGGAGTCCAAGATATTTCTAGAAGCGAAATTCAAGCCAGCGTAGAAGATTTGTATAATCATCCAAAGACTCAAGCCATGAGCGGGACAATTTCTAATCATCAATTTCATTCTCTCCCAAGATTGTGCAACATGTTCATGATCAAGTTGCTTAAAATTCATGATATCATTAGAGAGAGAGATAATCTTAGCCGGCGGAAAATACTTGGATATATAAGCATCTTTGCACTTATCCCAAGAATCGATACTATTTTTGGGCAAAGACGAAAACCAAGTTTTTGCTCGATCTCGCAATGAGAAAGGAAAAAGCTTCAATTTAATCACATCATTATCCACATCTTTCTTCCTTTTCATATCGCAAAGCTCTATGAAGGTATTAGGATGGGATGCGCATCTTCACTAGGAAGGCCGGAAAATTGCTCTTTCATAACAAGATTCAGCAAAGCGGCATTGATTTCGTTTGACTCCGCACTAGTGGCGGGAGCAATCGGAGTACTAATAAAATCATTATTATTAGTATTCGAGAAGTCACAAAGTTTGGTGTTTTTAGTCATGGTGACTTCGACAAGCAAGCAAGCACACAAGCAAACAAAGAGCAAGCGAGAGAAAAGGGCAAACGAAAAGGCAAACGAAAAAGGCAAAGATTTTTTTGTATTTTTTTCAGAAGCGGGGGAGAGGAAAACGAGAGGCAAAAAAGTAAATGCAAGAGATGAGTTTGCGACACTTACTTGGATGAGTTCTTGACTTGATCCTCCCAGGCAACAGCGCCAGAAATCCTTCTGCTACTTCTCAAACAACAACGCTAGAATTTGACACATTGACGGAGACTTGCTTGCGTTGGTTTTTCCCTTGAAGAGGAAAGGGTGATGCAGCACAGGAGCAGTGAGTATTTCCCTCAGTTTGAGAACCAAGGTATCAATCTAGTAGGAGAATCTCGTCGAGTCCAGAGTACCTGCGCAAACACAAAAGAGCTTGCACCCAACGCTATAAAGGGGTTGTCAATCCCTTCAAGATTGATTGCAAAGTGAGATCTGAAGGCGGAAAGTGCAACGAAGAAAAAGAGTAAGGCTGAAAATATGGTGTGGAGTAGACCCAGGGGCCATAGTGTTCACTAGAGGCTTCTCTCAAAATAGCAAATATTACGGTGGGTGAACAAATTACTGTCGAGCAATTGATAGAACCGCGCAAAGTCATGACGATATCTAAGGCAATGATCATACATATAGGCATCACGTATGAGATAAGTAGACCGATACTTTCTGCAACTACTACTATTTCTCCACACATCGACCGCTATCCAGCATGCATCTAGTGTATTGAATTCATGATGAACAGAGTAACGCCTTAAGCAAGATGACATGATGTAGAGGGATAAACTCAAACCAATGATGAAAACCCCATCTTTTTACCCTTGATGGCAACAACATGATGCGTGCCTCGCTACCCCTTCTGTCACTGGGTGAGGTCACCGCACGGTATGAACCCAAAACCAAGCACTTATCCCATTGCAAGAATCATAGATCTAGTTGGCCAAACAAAACCCACAACTAGAAGAGAATTACAAGGATATGAAATCATGCATAAGAGAGATCAGAAGAAACTCAAATAATATTCATAGATAATCTGATCATAAATCCACAATTCATCGGATCTCGACAAACACACCGCAAAAGAAGATTACATTAGATAGATCTTCATGAAGATCATGGAGAACTTTGTATTGAAGATCCAAGAGAGAGAAGAAGCCATCTAGCTACTAGCTATGGACACGTAGGTCTATGGTGAACTACTCACGAATCATCGGAGAGGTCATGGTGTTGATAAAGAAGCCATGTGTATCTGAATCCCCCCTCCAGCAGGGCACCATAACGTGCCCCAGATGGGATCTTGCGGAGACAGAAGCTTGCGGCGGCGGAAAAGTACTTCCGATGATCTCCTGATTTTTTTTGTGATTTTAGGGAATTTATAGGAGAAAGACCTAGGGCAGAGGTGGCCCAGGGAGCCCACAAGCCTGGGAGGCGCGGGCCCCCTGGCCGTGGCTAGGAGGCTTGTGGGGTCCTTGGTGGCCCCCTGCCCTGATTCTCAGGCTTCCCGATCTTCTTGTGTTTCGAAAAAAATCTTTTTGGCAGTTTTGTTCCGTTTGGACTCCGTTTAAAATTCTCCTCTAAAAGGGGTCAAAAACATGGAAAAAACAGGAACTGGCACTTGGCACTGAGTTAATAAGTTAGTCCCAAAAAAGATATAAAAGGCATACAAAACATCCAAAGTTTGACAAGATAATAGCATGAAACCATCAAGAATTATAGATACGTTGGATACGTATCAACTCCTATGTCAATATACTCATATATAGATGACTTTATCATCGCCCAAGTGCTTGATTGATGTTAGGATGTTTGTTCATGTTCACCATATTTTATCTATCATCTTATTGTATGAGCATGTTGGTCTGCATACTTTTGCTCATTCGAGGACATCTAGTTGTTGTTATTTGGCTCTTGATTTACCTTTGGCGAATTGGATGGACAATAATGCCCAGGACCCTCCTCTAGCTATCTATGCCTTCTCATCTCAAGTTCTATTCATGCTTCATCACAAAACTTGAACAAGCACTTGTCGATCCCTCTGTGTGAAGGAGAACTCAGAGTTCAGTATCGTCAAAGGCTGCCTTCCAAAACCTCTTTGTGAATCTCGGTAAACCAACCCCACAAACTCAGTTCCACCGAATTCCGAAAGTTGATTTTGTTATTCAATCTCGGTACCACCGAAATCACAAACTCGGTTACACCAAGTTCCCTTGTTAGTTGATAGCAGAGGAACTCGATGGCACCGATTTTGTAATCTCGATGACACTGACAGCGACGGGTATATAATCTCGCGGACCGAATGTTTAGAAATTCACTCCTCAAATGTTTCGTTCCCAAACCCTAAACTAGCGCTGAAGGACCCCTGGTCGTCGCCTTTCCCTCCCCGAGCACCTCCGCCATTGGGATTCGCCACCGTCGACGGAATCTTCACCACCGTCGCCGTCGTAGTCGGACCACCACCAAGTTAGGGTACACATCCGCCTTTCTCTTGCGCTCCTTTGAACAATCGCATGCACATTAGAATTTTCATCTACAAGCCACCATTGTGCAAACCCTCCTCTCCACCAGAAAATCTCGTAGCATAGAGAACGATGGAATTTAGGATCTGATCTCCCGTAGCATGCAACTCGGTGATACCGAGTTGGTAAAATCGGTTCCACCGATTTCAGTTTTAGGGTTCCTGAGAAGCAACTCGGTGAGACCGAGTAGTTCTTTTCGGTGACTCCGAAAAGACTGCCAAGTCTCTCTAAGATAAATCTTCGGTGAGACCGATTTGGTTGGCCTAGGCAGTTCCAATGAATTGGTAGTACCGAAATGCAACAGTAAAAAATTATGAATTTTAGAAATTGGACAATAGCAAGGTACTGCTTTTTGGTTGTACCGAAGTGAATCTCGGTTGCACCGACTTGCTAGGGTTTGACTTGGGCTCTCTCTAAGGAAAACTCGATGGGGCCAAAATAGTAAGTGTTGGTGGCACCGAATTTGATCATTTGGGTTTTGGACATAATCTTTTGTGGGAGAATGACTCGGGTTTTGGGTGGCTCGTCCCCTTTTAATATTATTGGCTTTCCTATTAACTCAATTTTGATTTCTCACATACAGTAAAATACATAGTCTTGAAGCTTGAATCTCATGCCAATAGTGTTCCTTCACTTGGGGATCCTCCTCACAATTCCTAGCCTTTACTATCTTTGGACTTAATGTGAAACAAACTAGGTGGAACTGTTAGTCCAAGAGATAATGTATGTTTTCATGAATTATCAATTCCTCCAAGGGAGCATATGTGATCTATCATAATTCCTGATCGAGGAAGAGAGACGAATAGGTAAATGAGATCTGTGATACGTCTCCAACGTACCTATAATTTTTTATTGTGCCATGTTGATGTATTATCATTCAACGATAGTTTTGGTTATTTATTTTCCAGTTTATATTATTTTTTAGCACTAGCCTATTGACCCAGTGCCGAGTGTGAATTGTTATTTTCTGCATGTTTTTCACTTTTCAAGTTTTCAATAGAAACAAAGTCCAATTGACCTGAAAGGTTTTGGAGATTTTTTTTCTGGACCAAAATAAAACCAATGAGTATCAGAAGAAGGGTGGAGGCTGTTGAGGCATAGTTTATGCCTAAGTAATTTTGGTGATTGATGACAGTACCGTACAGGACTAATCGTGTGTGTCAAGGTTTTAGGTAACACTCGTCAACGGCACAAGACAACTCGTCTCCTCTCTTCAGGAATGGGAACACGGCGCTCTCTACGATTCTCGTTATTTGAGTCATAGGAAAGCCGTACTATTAAGAGGGGATCCGTAGTGGAAAGGTTTGGGTGGAATCTATCTTTACACACGCACACTTCACAATTCTCCCCTTCCTTGTTTTGAACGGCCCTCGCCTAATTCGTCTTGAGCATCTCTGCAAAATGGTCCCCAGCGGTAGTACCGCTGGACTGCCAGCGGTAGTACCGCTGGACTGCCAGCGGTAGTACCGCTGTCTGGCGGTAGTACCGCCACTTGACAGCGGTAGTACCGCTAGCCAGCGGTAGTACCGCCCCCTGGTCAGCGGTAGTACCGCTCCAGGTGCCTTGTTCCACCTACCTAGCGGTAGTTCGTGGACGGACCCTTTTGCGAAGACTTTCCCGACGGTAGTAGTGCTTATGCACTACCAAGGGGCCAGCGGTAGTACCGCTGGAAGCCCCAGCGGTAGTACCGCTGCATCCAGCGGTAGTACCGCCAGGCAGCGGTAGTACCGCTCCTTCCCAGCGGTAGTACCGCAGGATCTCGGGCAGAGAGTGGGAAAACGGTCTGAATTTTCCCCCCACTATATAAAGGGTTCTTCTAGCTGAGGAACCCTATCTCTTACCTCTCTAAGCTCCATTGTTGCTCCACAAGCTTAAAAGTGCCCGATCTCTCTCCCTAGCCAATCAAACTTGTTGATTCTTTAGGGATTGGTTGAGAAGACCTAGATCCACACTTCCACCAAGAGAAAAGTTGATTCCCCCACCTATCCCTTGCGGATCTTGTTACTCTTGGGTGTTTGAGCATCCTAGACGGTTGAGGTCACCTCGAAGCCATATTCCATTGTGGTGAAGCTTCGTGGTCTTGTTGGGAGCCTCCAAGCTTTGTGTGGAGTTGCCCCAACCTTGTTTGTAAAGGTTCGGTCGCCGCCTTCAAGGGCACCTATAGTGGAATCACGGTACCTTGCATCGTGCGAGGGCGTGAGGAGAATACAGTGGCCTTAGTGGCTTTTTGGGGAGCATTGTGCCTCCACACCGCTCCAACGGAGACGTACTTCCTGTCAAAGGGAAGGAACTTCGGTAACACATCCTCGTCTCCATCGGTTCCACTTGTGGTTATCTCTAACCTTTACTTTATATTTGCTTTTACTTGTGACTACATCTTACTTGTCTTAATAGGTCTTGTTGGTAGCTTCTATAGGGGTCACCTCTTTGTCATATTATTTGTGAACCCGTATAGTGTTTAGCTTAACTTGTTAAGTTTAATTAAAAAGTGGTCGTTGTCTATTCACCCCCCCTCTAGCCAACCATATCGATCCTTTCAATTGGTATCAGAGCCACGTCTCTTTTTTAAGGGTTTAACCACCCGAAGAGTATGGAAGGCGGAGAGGAAGTTAACCGTGGGCAACCCGAGGACATGGACTTGACTTCGGTCACAAGGGACGACTTGAATACGGCTATGGCCGCCCTCAAGACGTCCTTGACGAGCGAAGTCAAAACCATGCTTAAAGAATTAATTGAGGGTCTTAAAAGTTCACCCGAACCGGCTTTAGTGGTTAAACCCACCATTTCCGATTCGGAGGCCAACTCCTCTAAGGAAGCGGCTAAAGGTATGCAACCTGCTTCACCTCACGAAAAAGATGGAACGGGAACACATGCTTCGGTTCCACCTCCCATGACATATGGAGGACCCGTTCTCGCACCTCGTCTTAATCCTGTTGGTCCTCCTCCTAAACTTGTAAAAGGTGACTTTGCTAACTGGGTATTTTCTATTAAGTCTCATTTGAATCACAGCTCAACAAACTTGTGGAGAATTATCGAGCAAGGATATTACCCCCATGACCCAAGCAACCTCACTCCAAGAGAAGATGCAGACAATCAATATAATCACTCTGCGCTGTTTATTCTCCAGTCTGCTGTGCCACCTGAAGATCTTCCCCACTTAAGTCCCTTCACATTGGCCAAGGATTGTTGGGAGCATATTATGGTGTTGTACAAGGGAAGCTCAAGTATTCAACGATCCAACTATGAAGTGATACTTGATCAGGCCGATGAGTTTGTGATGAAGGAAGAAGAGGACCCTCGTGATCTCTATCGGAGGGTGACGGCTATTGCTGTGGCACTAAAGGACCATGGGAGTAAGGATGTGGATGACACTTGGGTCAAGCGCAAGTTTCTCAAAGCCATCATGCCTTTCAATAAAGCCATGTCATCTGTCATTCGTCAGCGGCCAGACTTCCACTCCTTGTCTTCCAGTGAAGTGTTGGATGAGTTCATTGCAATGTCAATCATGAACGAAACAGCCGACAATGCACTTGCTCGTGTTCGATCAAAAACCACTTCACCCAAACTTGCGTTGAAAGCAAGAGCAATGATTGAAGAAGAAGAAGAAGATGAGGAAGAGGAGAGCTGCCCGGAAGACACAAAGTATGCCTATCATGAGCACATGGCTCTTGCATCAAGGCAATTCTGGGGAAATAAAAGGAACTCAAGACCAACCTTCAACAAGAACAACTCTAGTGGATTCAAACCCAAACAACGAGTAAGGACATGTTATAAATGTGGCAACATGAGTCACTTCGTGGCAGAATGCCCCTATGAGAAGAGAGAAGATAACGGAGGCAAGCTCATTCGCAAAGACAAAACCAAATCATTTCCAATCAAGAACAACTTTGTGAAGAAACCTCACCCAAAAGGAATGGTGGCCCTGGAGGAGTATCCTTCTGATGATGATGATGATGATGATGATGATACAGTGGCAACGGCAACTGTTGCTATAGCCACTACCCCTTCCCAGAAGGTGTCTCTCTTCAACGCCCCCAACGAGAACCACATCACCAAGTGCCTCATGGCAAAAGGTACCAATCAGGTAACTCCTATCATTAAGACCAACATTGCTTCTGCTCCTTCATTGTTAAATTGTGTAGAAGATAGTGATGTTGGAGAACTTAATGAGCATGATCTTGATAAGTTTCTATGCACTATTAAGGGAGAAACCAAGAAGCATTTTGTTACCCTCTTGGAACAACTGGGTGAGGCCACTGACCTCATCGAATCTCATGAGGAGACCATCTCCGAGCTTCATGGACATAGCCATGACTATGCCGATGAAATTGCCGAATTATCTAGTACTCTAGAAGAAGAGCGCACTCTTCGTTTGGCTCTTGAGGAGTCATATAACGATGACTGCACTAAAATGCAAAAGAAACTAGATCATGATGTTGTTCTTACTCGCATGCTTAAATCTGAAAAGTATGCTCTTGAGGTTGGCCGTGACAGACTCAAAGAAGAGTTTGACATACTTGACAAGGCCCACAAAGCCTTGAAAGGTGCTCATTTCGCTCTGAAAGAGTCTCATGATCAACTCCAAGCAAAGCTTACCAAGGAGATCTCTACTTGTCCTCCCTTTGTGTTAATTGATAATACTTGTGCAACTAACCCCTGTTGTGAGCATGTTCATCTTGTGGAGGAAAATGCCAAGTTAAAGGAGAAACTTGAGAAGGGCCTTGTGTCATGCAGACAAGGTGAGAAGAGTCTGAACGATCTCTTGAGCACTCAAAAGGGTGTTGTAGGAAAGGAAGGACTTGGACTTACCTCCAAGTCAAAAGGTAAAAGGAAGAACAAGAACAAACGATCTCTCACCCTCATGGACATCTTTGTCAAGGAGGGTGAGGGGACTCAGAAGGTGAACGGGAACAAGGTGGACTATGGGAACCCCAAGAAGGACAAAACCGCTCCAACTAACACAGCCGGCAAACTCAATTCCTCTTATGTGTTACGTTGTGCTAGTGATGGGCATGTTTATGCCAGATTTATTGGTTCCTACGATGAAGATATTGAATGGGCTATCTGGGTTCCTAAGACCCTTGTCTCTAACATGAAAGGACCCATTAAAAAATGGGTACCTAAAACCAAGCCTTGATCTATTGCAGGAGTTTGCTTCCGGTGGGGTGTCATGGTTGCTCGATAGTGGAGCAACAAATCATATGACCGGAAGCAAGGACTTAGTGGTGGATGTGCATCCTTCTCCATCTATGCCCACCCATGTCCAATTCGCCGATGCATCCTCGTCAAAGGTATTGGGATTTGGTAAGGTGGTCGTCTCTCAAGATTTGTCTATTGAGAAGGTCATGCTTGTTGAGTCTCTTGCCTACAATTTACTTTCCGTTCGTCAACTTGCAATCATGGGTTTTTCCACATTATTTAATATTGACACTGTGGTCCTCCTAAGGAGCAAGACTCTTAAAGTAGCCTATGTTGGACATGTCGAAAATGGTCTCTATGTGGTAAACTTTTCAAAGCGACCCACTAAGACTGCGACATGTTTAATGGCTAAAATTGATGTGGGCTGGCTTTGGCATCGCCGTTTAGCTCATGTCAATATGAGATCTTTGCAAAGTCTTCTGACATGGGACCATGTTTGTGGACTAACAAATGTGAGCTTTGCTAAAGATCGTGTTTGGAGTGCTTGCATTGAAGGAAAGATTCATGAAACTGCTCATCGTCCAATAACTCTTATCTACACTAAGAGGCCATTGGAACTTCTTCACATGGATCTGTTTGGTCCTCCAACATTTGATAGTCTTGGAGGCAGAAAGTATTGCTTAGTCATTGTTGACGATTACTCAAGATATACCTGGGTATATTTCTTCAAAAGGAAGAGTGAAACTCAACAAACGGTCATCAACTTTGCTAATGAAGCGCAACGTCAACATGAAGCAAAGATCTTGATGATTAGGAGTGACAACGGCACCGAGTTCAAGAACTACACCCTAGATGAGTTTCTAGGTGATGAGGGAATAAAGCACCAATATTCTGCACCATATACCCCTCAGCAAAACGGCGTGGCAGAAAGGAAGAACCGGACCTTGATAGACGCTGCAAGAACAATGATGGCAGAATTCAAATCTCCATACAACTTCTGGGCAGAGGCCATCAACACAGCATGTCATGCGTCCAATCGGCTCTATACCCGCAAAGGCTTGAACAAGACTCCGTATGAGATTCTAACTGGAAACAAACCCAATCTCAAGTACTTCCGGGTATTCGGTTGTAAGTGTTTCATTCTTAAAAAGGGAGCTCGGTTAGCTAAATTTGATTCTAGAGCACATGAGGGTATCTTTGTTGGTTATGCTACAAACTCTCATGCTTACCGTGTCCTCAACAAGTCCACCGGACTAATTGAGGAGACGTGTAACGTGGAGTTTGATGAAAATAATGGCTCCCAAGTGGAGCAAAGTGGTCTTTGTGATATAGGTGATGAAATTCCTCCCGAAGCCATAAGAAGAATGGGGATTGGTCAAATACTCCCCATTGAGGAACCCCTTGTGGCCGAAGGAGAAGGACAATGCTCTACTCAAGTGGAGCATCACCCCCACAAGCCCCACACGCTTCCGATGAACAAAGAGAAGACTCTCAACAAGTTGATCAAGCTCTCGGTCAAGATCAATTGCCTAACAATGGTGATATGCCCACTCAAGCACTACCCCAAGACCTTGAACCAGCACGAGATCAAGATCAAGAGCAACCACTAATACAAGACCAAACCAGTGAACTTGCTCAAGTCGAAGGACAAGATGATCAGGAAACTGTCTCGCAATTCCCGTCTGGAGCTCCAACAACCGGCTCAAGACGCAAGGGCAAACAAGCGAAACAAGGCGACGCACCTCCGTTATCTAATGAAGAACTCTTGGAGCGTCGAGCAGCCAAGAATGCGAACAAGCTGAGAGTCAAATCGCACCTTATGAAGAATGTTCTTGGAAGTTTAAAAAGGGGAGTATCTACTCGTCAACAGCTTTGGAATTATTGTGAGCATCACTCGTTTATCTCGTATTGTGAACCTCAACAGGTACATGAAGCGCTCGATGATGAGGATTGGCTTATGGCCATGCACGAAGAACTTAACAACTTCGAGCGCAACCAAGTATGGGATTTAGTGCCTCGACCAACGAAGGAACATAATGTCATTGGGACCAAATGGATATTTAAGAACAAGCAAGATGCGAATGGAATTGTGATTCGAAACAAGGCAAGATTGGTGGCTCAAGGCTACTCCCAAGTCGAGGGTATCGACTACGGTGAAACCTTTGCTCCTGTTGCTCGTCTAGAATCTATCCGCATGTTACTTGCATTTGCTTCTCATCATAACTTCAAATTACAGCAAATGGATGTGAAAAGTGCATTTCTTAATGGTCCTTTGAATGAGTTAGTATATGTCAAACAACCCCCGGGATTCGAACATCCCAAGCTCCCCAATCATGTATACAAACTCAATAAGGCACTCTATGGCCTTAAACAAGCCCCACGCGCGTGGTATGAGTACCTTACTGAGTTGTTACAAGATCGTGGGTTTGAAATTGGGAAGATTGATCCCACTCTTTTTACTAAGAGGGTTAAAGGGGATTTGTTCATATGCCAACTATATGTTGATGATATTATCTTTGGCTCTCCTAACATTTCATTCAATGAAGAATTTGCTGCACTAATGACTGAGAAGTTTGAGATGTCCATGATGGGAGAGTTGAAGTTTTTCCTCGGGTTCGAGATTAACCAAGGTCTAGAAGGGACATTCATCAAACAAGCCAAATACACTCAAGACATGCTCAAGCGGTTCGAGCTCGAAGATGTCAAACCGGTCAAGTTTCCCATGCCAACCAGATGCAAGCTAGACAGTGATCCCAATGGTAAAGCTGTGGATCAAAAGGTATACCGCTCCATGATTGGATCCCTCCTTTACCTCTGTGCATCTAGACCGGATATTATGTTGAGTGTAGGGATATGTGCACGGTTTCAATCCGCACCAAAAGAAAGTCATTACATGGCTGTCAAACGAATCTTTCGATATTTGGCTCATACCCCAAACTTGGGCCTCTGGTATCCCAAAGGAGCAAACTTCAATCTAGTTGGCTATTCTGACTCAGATTGGGCTGGAGATTGTGTGGAGAGGAAGTCAACGTCTGAAGGATGCCAATTCCTTGGTCGCTCTTTGGTAAGTTGGTCTTCAAAGAAGCAGAACTGCGTCTCCTTATCATCCACCGAGGCTGAGTATGTGGCGGCTGCAAGTTGTTGTGCTCAATTGCTATGGATGAGGCAAACTTTAAAGGATTATGGTGTCACTTGTGACAAAGTGCCTCTTCTATGTGACAATCAAAGCGCCATCAAGATTTCCCTCAACCCAGTGCAACATAGCAAAACCAAACATATTGATATTCGTCATCACTTCATCCGTGAACATATCAAGCTAGGTGATATTGAGGTTCACTTCATCCACACTGAAGAGCAACTTGCAGATATTTTCACCAAGCCACTAGATGAAGCAAGGTTCCGGGAGTTAAGGCATGAGCTAAATATCATTGATTCAAGTAATGTGGATTGAAACTAGGCATATTGCACCTCACTTCACATTTCATCTTGGTCTAGATGTAGGCATGGACATAGGGGGAGTGTTGTTCTCTCAATGAACTCTCCCTCCCCCATTATGCGTAAATCAATCTATTCTTTCACTTTAGCCATTGTCAAATGGTACTTGTGCTTCAAAGACGAGCATTGGTCATGAACCCAAGGATAATTCTTCACGGTGTCATACCATTGTCTCAAACATAGGTGGCCACGGCCACCGCCCCTCCATCCTCTCTTGCGTATAAAGGAGAAGATATACAATGACAAGTCAGTACATTTTCTTGGAAGTCATCCCTTTTTACTCACTTGTCATGTGCCCAAGTTTCCCATTTTCCTAGCCGTGTTGAAACATGTACAGCGGTACTACCGCCAGGACCCCGGCGGTACTACCGCCAGGGATAGCGGTACTACCGCCAGGACCCCAGCGGTACTACCGCCAGGGGTAGCGGTACTACCGCCAGGATTCAAAATCTACCACGACCGGCTAGAAAATTTCTAGGGTTTCAAGGGGGAGCGGTACTACCGCCAGGGGGAGCGGTACTACCGCCAGGACCCCGGCGGTACTACCGCTACGCCCCAGCGGTACTACCGCCAGCCCAGCGGTACTACCGCTGCACCCCAGCGGTACTACCACTGTCCGTACCCCTTGGGCTATATAAAGGGAGGGGGAGCCCGATTTTTCCATCTGTTTCTTCTTCCTCGCGGCTCCTCCATCCCCTAGACCGAAAACCCCCCGATTGGATCTCACTTCGTGGAGCTCCTTCTCCCCGTTGGTGTGGAAGGGCTGCTTCACTTCTTCTTTCTCGTCCAAAGCCATGAATCCCGGTAACAAAAGCTCCTCCCTTCTTCTATTTGCTTGTTCTTCGTGTTCTAGGGTTAGGAGCATTGGGGATTGGATTCATCTTGTTGATCCTATGGCTAGTTATTGGATGGCATGAAGGAAATATTTGAGGGGAGTATAGGTCCAATGGTTTGTTGCTATGATTGCTGCCATGGTTTAGGATTTCATCGTCTTAGATCGAATACTTGAGCTTTTGGATTAGATATAAAACGTGCTCTCTCTTGCCTAGGCATGTTTGTACCTCGTGTTACTATGTGTTTCTCATGACAGTAGGGCTGGGGTGTACGTCTTAGTGTTCATATTCAGTCCATGCCATCGAAAACGAGTTCTATATGTGCAGATCCGAAAGTCAAACCCCCAGCGGTACTACCGCCAGGAGGTAGCGGTACTACCGCTAGAACCCCAGCGGTACTACCGCCAGGGGTAGCGGTACTACCGCTATGACCCCCAGCGGTACTACCGCCAGGCCCCAGCGGTACTACCGCCAGGCCCCAGCGGTACTACCGCCAGGGGTGGCGGTACTACCGCCAGAGCATTCACGTGTATTTTCTGCTTGTTTTTGCTTAGCAATCCGTGTTTACTTGTTTCGCGTTTTCAAGATTCGTTGCCTTGACTCTTCTTGTCGCCTCTTTCTTGCTTTGTGGTCTGTGTCACAGGTGGCTCTGCTCGCCGTTCGAACCCCCCACGGGAAACACAATCCAAACAGTTTCGCAACCCAGAGGCGCCCGAGGGGTCTGCCACGTCTGGCCTGCCTCCCAAGAAGAAGTCCTTCAAGAAGGTCGCTCATAAGAGGGTGAATGTCCGTACAATGTCCCCCAAGGACTTTCTGCAATTTCGCACCAAGAACCACTATCTCTAGGAGAGGGAGGAGATTGATGGTGTTGACCATGTCTGGGTAAAGGACCATTGCAGGATCTATCGAGATGTTATTGCCAACTTCAAGAAGAACTTTGTCTCTGTCTAGTGGATTGATCTGGCACATCTTCAGCGGAACATGGAGTACTTTGGTGATGCCCTCGCTTTGATTGACAAGCTGGGCATCAAAAACAGCATCTCCTTCAAGACGGATTTTGATCCCACGGCAGTTGCTCAGTTTTATGTCACAGTCCATTTCTCCCATGATGAACAACGCTCCATGATATGGATGACTGGGTCAAAGAAGATGACCGGTTCTTGGGCAGAGTTCATGCAGTTCCTTCACATTGACTTTCAGGGTGCTAACACTCCTCTTGGGCTGCGTCCTCACGCTCCAGCCCCCACTGACAGGGCCCTCGCAAAGGACAGACTGCAGTCACTGTATCTAAGGAAGGGGGTGCTTCCCAAGCACCTAGACATCATGCATCGCATCTTTCGCAACACCCTCTTCCCTCGGAGTGGTAACTTCGATGAGGTCCATGGCTACTTGGCTCAGATGTTGTTACTGTGTGAGGAAGCTATGTCTCAGGAGTCTTCTCCACTGGATATTGCAGATGTGATGTTCACAGAGCTCTGGAACTGCATCATCAACCGTAAGGTTCCTATCTACGGGCCTTACCTGTTCGCATACATCAGCCATAAGTGGCAACAGGCGTTTCCGGATGAGGTGCTCTACGCACAGTCTGATTACATTGTGCATGACCCCATCAAGCTGCGCGTCAAGGACAAGTGGGCCAACCCATCTTCATCTTCTCAGCACATGGACACTGATACAGAGACCGCTGCTGGCAGAGGACCTGCCTCTCAGCCCCGCTCGTCTGCCATGCCATCTTGGGCTATCAAACTGCAGGACAAGATGAAGACACTTTTCTGTATGCAGGCCAAGGGACAGTACCAGACACATGTGGCTCAGAAGCAGAGCCGCCAGAGGCATAAGCGTGTTCTTAGGACCTTGTATGTGGACATCTCCAGCGGCTCCGAGGACGACTTCACTCCGGAGGCCACTTGGATGCAGGCTCAGGGGTACCAGTGGTCTGGCGATGAGGCAGCAGAGGAGGAGCAGACCGACCAGGAGGGGACAGACAAGTCTGGTGATCCTGAAGACGAGGAGTAGTTACCTGTGGCATTAGGTGTGCCCCTTTTTGGTGTCTTGTGCCAAAGGGGTTGAGAGTCTAGGATTTGCTTTCACTTCGAACTTTGCATTGCTTTGCTTTATCTCGTATGGTTTGCTTCGAACTTGGTTTGATTCGTTTGCTATCTTGTGTGAGACATGATCTTTCTTATGTGAGATTAGATTTATTTCCATCATATGCTATGAGTCATATGTCATATATCTCTATCTTTTTATTCTCATATTATTATCTGTGCAAATCCGCTATTGTCATCAATCCACCAAAAAGGGGGAGATTGTTGAGGCATAGTTTATGCCTAAGTAATTTTGGTGATTGATGACAGTACCGTACAGGACTAATCGTGTGTGTCAAGGTTTCAGGTAACACTCGTCAACGGCACAAGACAACTCGTCTCCTCTCTTCAGGAACGGGAACACGGCGCTCTCTACGATTCTCGTTATTTGAGTCATAGGAAAGCCGTACTATTAAGAGGGGATCCGTAGTGGAAAGGTTTGGGTGGAATCTATCTTTACACACGCACACTTCACAATTCTATCCTTCCTTGTTTGGAACGGCCCTCGCCTAATTCGTCTTGAGCATCTCTGCAAAATGGTCCCCAGCGGTAGTACCGCTGGTGCCAGCGGTAGTACCGCTGCAGCCAGCGGTAGTACCGCTGTCTGGCGGTAGTACCGCCACTTGACAGCGGTAGTACCGCTAGCCAGCGGTAGTACCGCCCCCTGGTCAGCGGTAGTACCGCTCCAGGTGCCTTGTTACACCTACCTAGCGGTAGTTCGTGGACGGACCCTTTTGCGAAGACTTTCCCGGCGGTAGTAGTGCTTATGCACTACCAAGGGGCCAGTGGTAGTACCGCCAGGCAGCGGTAGTACCGCTCCTTCCCAGCGGTAGTACCGCTGGATCTCGGGCAGAGAGTGGGAAAACGGTCTGAATTTTCCCCCCACTATATAAAGGGTTCTTCTAGCTGAGGAACCCTATCTCTTACCTCTCTAAGCTCCATTGTTGCTCCACAAGCTTAAAAGTGCCCGATCTCTCTCCCTAGCCAATCAAACTTGTTGATTCTTTAGGGATTGGTTGAGAAGGCCTAGATCCACACTTCCACTAAGAGAAAAGTTGATTCCCCCACCTATCCCTTGTGGATCTTGTTACTCTTGGGTGTTTGAGCATCCTAGACGGTTGAGGTCACCTCGAAGCCATATTCCATTGTGGTGAAGCTTCGTGGTCTTGTTGGGAGCCTCCAAGCTTTGTGT
The DNA here is from genome assembly GCF_904849725.1 of Hordeum vulgare subsp. vulgare. Taxonomy (NCBI): domain Eukaryota; kingdom Viridiplantae; phylum Streptophyta; class Magnoliopsida; order Poales; family Poaceae; genus Hordeum; species Hordeum vulgare. The sequence continues at coordinate 476,054,798 of NC_058520.1, forward strand.
GGAGTTGCCTCAACCTTGTTTGTAAAGGTTCGGTCGCCGCCTTCAAGGGCACCTATAGTGGAATCACGGTACCTTGCATCGTGCGAGGGCGTGAGGAGAATACAGTGGCCTTAGTGGCTTTTTGGGGAGCATTGTGCCTCCACACCGCTCCAACGGAGACGTACTTCCTGTCAAAGGGAAGGAACTTCGGTAACACATCCTCGTCTCCATCGGTTCCACTTGTGGTTATCTCTAACCTTTACTTTATATTTGCTTTTACTTGTGACTACATCTTACTTGTCTTAATAGGTCTTGTTGGTAGCTTCTATAGGGGTCACCTCTTTGTCATATTATTTGTGAACCCGTATAGTGTTTAGCTTAACTTGTTAAGTTTAATTAAAAAGTGGTCGTTGTCTATTCACCCCCCCCCCCTCTAGCCAACCATATCGATCCTTTCAGAGGCCACCCGAGGGATCCACAAGCCAACACGGTGCGACCTGGGGGCTGATACCTTGTGAGCCCCTCGAGGCTCTCCAGGCTCTGTTATCCGCAAGTTTCTGTTCCGACGAGATGCCATCTGGAGCTCCGTTTCGTCACCCTACCTGAGGAGGGTTCGATCACGTAGGGCCTCTTCATCAACCTTGCTTCCCTCATGATTATGTGTGAGTAGTTCACCATAGACCTACGGTTCCATGGCTACTACCTAGATGTCAATCTCTCTCTCTTGCTCTTCAATACAATGATCATTGCATCTTCGCTTTGATCCATATGATGTAATCCTTTTGTGTGATGTGTTTGTTTGGATCCAATGAATTGTGGGTTTATGTTCATATAATTCATGATAAATATTTGAGTCTTCTCTGAATACTAATATGATTCTTATGTGCATGATTATGATAGCTTTGTAATTCTCTCTGATGTATTGAAATAGTTTGGGCAACTAGATTGATATTTCTTTGTTGAGAGTGGTGCGTTTTAGTGGGTTCAACCTGGCGAATTTCTCTATATGAGTGATAGAAGGGGACAAGATGCGTCTTTGTGTTGCTTCTACTAAGGATAACACGATGGGGTTTATTCATATTGTTTGAGTTTACTTTGTCTACATCATGCCATCGTTCTACATGCATTACCGTGTTTTACTTAATACTCTAGATGCATGGTGGATAGCGGTGGATGAGTGGAGTAATTTTAATAGGTGCATGCAGGAGTCGGACTGTTTTTTATGGACGTTATGCCTAGATAGACATGATCTTTGCCGTGAATATGCATAACTATACGTTTTTCTATCAATTACCCAACAGTAATTTGTTTACCCATCGTAAGTTGTTTTCATGAGAGATGCCATTACAGAAAAATATCGCCACGGGTCTATTCACCATATATTTACAAAACCTTCAATACCTTGTTGCCATTTACTTGTTTTCATTTTTTGCAATTTACAGTTATCTACACATCTCACTTGCTTGCAAATAACAAGACCAAGGGGATTAATAACCCTCTTGCCCTCATTGGGTGCAAGTTGTTTGGTCTTTTGTGTTCAGCCGTTGAATACAATTGTTGTTGATATTCCTATTGGTTTGATAAACCTTGGCTTCATAACTCAGGGAAGTACTTATCCACATTGTGTTGCGATAACCCGTTCCTCTTCAAGGAAAACCCAACACAGATCACAAGTATCAGGAAGGATTCATGGCACTGTTGCCGGGGAATATCATCACCAACTACCAAGTAACTTCAACAAATTTTCATTCACTTTTTCCTATTTTTATTTGCTGGTATATTTATTTTGTCTCATAAAAAATAAATATAATAAAATATTTACCTTTGCTTGCTTAGCTTGTCACTAGTTTGCATCTTCGCTCTCTAGTTTACTTGTCATGCTTGTTACTTTGCTTGCTCCGTCACCAAGTCTCAAGATACTACTAAGTTCTCTCACTTATCAAATACTAATAACAATGATTTTATTAGTACTCCTATACCACCCGCCACTAGTGCGGAGGCTTTTGATATTAATGCTGCATTGCCAAATCTTGTCATGAATGATCAATTTTTGGGAAGTCCTAATGAGGATACCGCTTCACATCTTAATACATTTGTTGAACTTTGAGATATGCAAAATAAAAAGGATATGTATAATAATATTGTGAAACTCAAATTATTATTTTTAACTAAAAGATAAATCTAAAGCTTGGTTTTCATCTTTACCACATAATAGTATTGGAACATGGGATAGGTGTAAAGATGCTTTTATTGCCAAGTATTTTCCTCCTGCTAAGATCATCTCCCTTAGAAATCAAATAATGAATTTTAAACAGCAGGATCAAGAACATGTTGCATAGGCTTTGGAGAGAATGAAATTGATTATAAGGAATTGCACCACTCATGGTTTCAAATTGTGGATGATTATCAAAAACTTATATGCTTGACTAAACTTATAAGGAATTGCACCACTCATGGTTTCAACTTGTGAATGATTATCAAAAACTTCTATGCTTGACTAAACTTTCTGTCTAGAAATCTTCTAGATTCTACTGGAGGTGGTACCTTTATGGATGTGACCTTAGGAGAGGCCACAAAACTTCTGGACAACATCATGACCAATTATTCTCAAAGGCATACCGAGAGAGCTCCAACTGGTACGAAGGTAAATTCTATTGAGGAAATCACTACATTGAGTGAAAAAGTGGATGCTCTTATGAATTGGTTTCTAAAAAATACTCATTTTGATCCCAATGATATGCCCTTGTATACTTTGATTGAGCAAAATAATGATGCTATGGATGTGAACTTTGTCTCGCGAAATAATTTCAACAACAATGCTTATTGAGGTTATTTCAATTCTAGGCCATATCCCGCTAATTCCTCTAACAACTATGGAAATTCTTATGGTAATTATTACGGAAAATATAATAAAAATTATAATAGGATACCCTCTGATCTTGAGAAAACAATTAAGGAATTCATTAATTCTCAAAAGGTTTTCAATACTATGGTCTATGGTCGAAGAAAACTTGCATGTTGTTGGTACTTTGTCTAAAGCATGGATAGAATTGCTATTGATGTAGAAACTATTAAAAGTAAAGATTTTCCTCCTAAGCATGATTTTAATGAGACTACTAAATATATCCAAGTTTCTATTAATGAAATTAATGAGAGGACCGCTAACTTGAAAGCTAAGCGGGAATTCCTAGAAAAGGCTCTTCCACCCGGTTTTTACCGGAATGATGATGAAGATCTTAAAATGATTGGCACTTCGCCCATTGAATATTTGTGTACTTATATGAATATTAATGATAAATGGACTAGAGAAGAGTCAACTCTCGTTAAGGATCATCCCGTTTGCTTGGAGGGTGATGATTTTCATGCTAAAACTGAAAAAAGTGGGTTCGAAGAGGTCAAAACTTTAACTAGTGATGTGCCCACTATCTTGCATTGCAAGGACATTAATTATGATAATTTCTCTTTAGTAGAATGTATTTCCTTTCTGCATATTATTATCTCACCCAATGCTTATGAACAAAACAAAGCTTTTACCCAACATCTAGTAGAATCTATGGTAAATGCCTAGGATGAGAAACTTGAGCTTGAAGTTTCTATTCCTAGAAAGTTGCATGATGAGTGGGAACCTGCTATCAAATTTAAGATAACTAGATATGAATGCAATGCTTTGTGTGTCCTTGGTGCTAGTGTTTCAACTATACCAAAATATTTATGTCATGTGCTTTGTCTCACTAATATTGAAGAGTGTTCCCTACACTTGCATCTTGCGGATTCTAACATTAAAAACCCCTTAGGTAGAATTAATGATGTGCTGATAATTGCAAATAAAAATTATGTGCATGTAGATTTCATTGTGCTTGATATTTATTGCAATCCTACTTGTCCCATTATACTTGGAAGACCCTTCCTACAAACTATAGGTGCAATCATTGACATGAAAGAGGGAAACATAAGGTCTCAATTCCCATTTAAGAAAGGAATGGAACACTTACCTAGAAATATAATTAGACCACCTTACGAATCAATCATGAGAGCTACTTATGGGTAGAGTGTCAAAGATGACAACACTTGAAACTATGCAATATTCCTAGCTAGGGGCGTAAAACAATAGCGCTTGTTGGGATGCAACCCAATAGTTATCTTTATTTTTTCTTTTACTTTATGTTTGTTTACGATACCATGATTGTTTCTACTCTAATGATTGTGTTTTTATGTTTCAACTAGTGTTTGTGCCAAGTAAATCCTTTTGGATGATTTGTATGATGAGTAGAATTGATACGGTACAAAAACAAAAACTTTGACGTCCAGTGCCGAATTTGTGTGATTTTATTGTAACGTCTTTTTAACATGATTTTTTATATAGTACTTATGTACAACTTCCTCAGGTGGTCATAATTTTTTAGAAATTTTGGATTTACAGAAGTATAGGTTCATTACAAATTACTACATGTTGTTTTGTTTTAGACATATTCTATTTTTCCTTGCATAGTTTGCTTGTTTTGTTGATGCTATGGATTGTATCTGGAGTATAAGCCATGGAGAAGTTAGAATACAGTACCTATTATGCAAAAATAAAATAAGAATTAACTTATAACATTACATAAAGTATTTTATATGTTGCTTATACTAACGAATCTCATGAAGTTCTATTGAGTTTTATGTGATTGAAGTTTTCAAGTTTTGGGTATTATCCCGATGGACAAAGGAACAAGGAGCATAAAAAGCCTAAGCTTGGGGATTCCCAAGGCACCCCAAGGTAATATTCCAGGAATACTCAAGCGTATAATCTTGGGGAAACCCTAGAAGGCCTCCCCTCTTTCGTCTCAATCCATCGATATGTCACTTGGAGCTACATTTTTATTCATCACATGATATGAGTTTTGCTCGGAGCGTCATTTGCTTTTGTTTACTCTTACTTTCAGTTTACCACAATCATGGCTTGCTCGACACACCTATTTGAGAGAGACACATCATCATCATAATTTTTTAGAACACTCTATGTGCTTCACTTATATCTCTTGAGCTTAGCAGTTGCTCTAGTACTTCACTTATATCTTTTTGAGCACGGTGTCGTGCAAATTTTATAGAAATTTTATGCTCTCATACTTCATTATATTTGTTTGATATTGAAACAAATAGTGATGGTAATTTTCATTGGTCATAATACTAGACCAAAAATAGTACGTGTTCAATGAGTGATAATTAAAACCATCATGTAGCACGTATAAAGAAATTATGAGTTAATGGTATTGATGTGGTGATATGAAAAAGGTGTGAGTGCATTATTATTAATTTAGAGAGGTGTCAATATTAATAGATTTTAACTTCTCATTTGTCTAAAAGTTAAAAAGGCATGGTGATAATGTGTGAGCATTTCAATTCCTCGTTGAAATCGTAGTGTTGTTTCGAGTCGGGGCACGCGATGGTTAACTCCTACCAACCCCTCCCTCGGGGCATGCGAGTAGTACTTTCATTTGTGATAAAACTAATAAAACTTTGCAATAAGTATATGAGTTTTTTATGACTAATGTGATATCATGTAAATACGCAATCTCACCTCCTAATATTTGCTAGCCTCTTCGGTATCGTGCATTGCACATTCTCACCTCGAGGATCGGTGCAACTTTCGTCGGTGCATCTAAAAGCCATGACATGACATGCTTTGTTGCACATAATACTCATTATATCTTCCTCAAAAATCCACCATTCCAAGCTATCATGTAATTTCCATATCTATACCGAGATATATTGCCATGCGAATTCCATCGTCACTTGAAATGACTAGTTCGTTCATCATAGTGCATTGCATGATCATATCGAGCTGACATAGTATTTATGGCAAAGCCACCATTCATAATATTTTTTATACATGTCACGTTAGATCTTTGCACATCCTCGTACATTGCCAGAGGCAATCATACAGAGTCACACCGTCCTATCAGTCTTCATATTGAGTTGTAAGTAAACAAAAGTGTGGTGATCATCATTATTAGAGCATTGTCCCAGTAAGGAAATACAAAATGGGGGAGGCCAAATGAGCCCACATAATAAAAAAATGAAGGAGAGAAAAAGAGAGAAGGGACTTTTCTACTATCCTTTACCACACTTTTACCTCAAAGTGGCACCTTGTTCTTCATATAAAGTGGCTCATGTTATATCATGCATATGCTAGTGGGAATCACTTTTTCATAAACTTGGCTTGTATATTCTGATGACGGGCTTCCTCAAATGCCCAAGGTATTCATGAGCAAGCAAGTGGGATGCACACCCCACTTATCTTGAGTGGAGCTTTCATACAGTTGTAGCTCTAGTGCATCATTTGCATGGCAATCCCTACTCCTTGCATCGATATCTATCGACGGGCATCTCCATAGCCCGTTGGTGCGCCTAGTTGATGTGAGACTATCTTCTCCACTTTTACCACTTTGAAACCTATCGCCATATTCTATTCCACCTTTATGCTATGTCCAATGGTTCACACTCATGTATTGCGTGAAGAATAAAAAGTTGATGCATATTAAAAAAGTACGATCCAATTGCGTGACTTGGACACCGTTGTGCTTAAAATTTGTATTAATGAGGTGAAGATGGAGCCATTCCTTGCTAGTTTAATAAGGTTGATAGGGGTAAAACTATCTTTGACGATCGTATACTTTGAAAGATTAATAATTTTGCTACTTGTACATATAACTATTGATATGTTAATATTTTTTAATTCGTCGTTCCTTAATGAGCATACATGCATATGGTTACATAATGGATAGCATGTCACATCAAAAATTCTGTTTTTATCATTTACCTACTCGAAGACGAGCGGGAATTAACCTTGGGGATGCTTGATACGTCTCTAGCGTATCTATAATTTTTTATTGTTCGTTGCTCATATATTATCATTCTAGGATTCTGTTTGGGTATTTATTCACCAACTTATATTATTTTTTAGCACTAACCTATTGACCCAATGCCAAGTGTGATTTGCTATTTTCTGCATGTTTTTTACTTTTTAGGTTTTTAATACCAAACAAAGTCCAATTGACGTGAAACTTTTTGGAGATTTTTTTTGGACCAAAAGAAGACCAATGAGTATCAGAAGAAGGCTGGGGGCCACCCAAGGGCCCCACAAGCCAACACGGCGAGACCTGGGTGAGACCTGATATCTTGTGGGCCCCTCGAGGCTCTCCTAACTCCTTTCTTTGGATTATAAATTCTCATATATCCCTAAAACCCTAAAAGGCAATCCTGAAACACGTTTACACCACCGCAAGTTTCTGTTCTAATGGGATGCCATCTGGAGCTCTGTTCCGGCACCCTGTCGGAGGGGGGTCAATCACATAGGGCCTCTTCATCAACCTTTCTGCCCTCATGATGATGTGTTAGTAGTTCAACACAGACCTATGGGTCCATGGTTAGTACCTATGGCAATCTCTCTCTCTCTTGATCTTCAATACAATGATCATCGCATCTTTGCTTTGATCCATATGATGTAATCCTTTTGTGCGGTGCGTTTGTTGGGATCCGATGAATTCTAGGTTAATGTAAAGATTATTCTTGATAAATATTTGAGTCTTCTCTAAATACTAATGTGATTCTTATGTGCATGATTATGGTAACTTCTTACTTCTCTGTGATCTATTGAAATAGTCTGGCCAACTAGATTTATATTTCTTACGTGAGAGAGGTGCAATGTAGTAGGTTCAACCTGGCAAATTTCAATGTCCCAGTGACATGAGGGGACAAGATGCGTCTTTGTGTTGCTTCTACTAAGGATAACACGATGGGGTTTATTCATATTGCTTGAGTTTACTTTGTCTACATCATGTCATCGTTCTCCATGCATTACTTTCTTTTACTTAATACTCTAGATGCATGTTGGATAGCGGTCGATGAGTGGAGTAATATTAAAGGTGCAGATAGGAGTTGGACTATTTATTTATGGACATGATGCATATATACACATGATTATTGTCGTGAATATCGCGTAACTATCTGCTTTTCTATCAATTGCCCAATAGTAATTTGTATACCCACCTTAAGCTTTTTTCATGAGAGATGCCATTAGGGAAAACTATGCCCCCGAGACTATTCACCATATATTTACAAAACCTTCAATACCTTGCTGCCACTTCTTGTTTTCATTGTATTTTGCAATTTACAATTATCTACACATCTCACTTGCTTGCAAATAATGAGACCAAGGGGATTGACAATTGAAACGTCTCCAACGTATCTATAACTTTTGATTGTTCCATGCTGATATATTATCATTTTAGAATACTTTTGCGGTATTTATTTACCAATTTATATTATTTTTGAGAACTAACCAATTGACCGAGTGCCCAGTGCAATTGATGTTTTCTGCATGTTTTTCACTTTTCAGGTTTTCCATACCAAACAAAGCCCAATTGATGTGAAACTTTTTGGTGACTTTTTCTGGACCAAAAGAAGATCGAGGACTATCGGAAGAAGGCTAGAGGCTACATGAGGGGCCCACAAGCCAACATGGCGCGTCCTCGGGGGCGCGCCCGGATGGCTTGTGCCTCCCTCGTGGCCCTCCTCACTCTGCTCTCTAGATTATAGATTCTCTTGTACCCTAAAAACATGAGAGGAGTCCCGAAACACTTTTTACGTTGCCGCGAGTCTTTATTAAAATGGGAGACCATGTGGAGCTCCGTGCCGGCACCCTACCGGAGGGGGGATTGATACGTCCATTTTTCATCATGCTTTTATGTTCATATTAATCGCTTTATGGGCTGTAATTACACTTCACGGTACAATACTTATGCCTTTTCTCTCTTATTTTGCAAGGTTTATATGAAGAGGGAGAATGCCGGCAGTTGGAATTCTGGCCTGAAAAAAGAGCAAGTTTGAGATACCTATTCTGCGCAACTCCAAAAGCCGTGAAAATCAACGAGGAATTATTTTGGAATTTATGAAAAATACTGGGCGGAAGAAGTACCAGAGGGGAGCCACCAAGAGGCCACAAGCCTGCTAGGCACGGCCTACCCCCCTGGTCGCGCCTAGGGGGCTTGTGGGCTCCCTGTTGGCCCTCTGGCTCCCCTCTTTTGCTATAAGGAGGGTTTCATTCCATAAAAAATCAGGAGGAGGCTTTCGGGAGGAATCACCGCCGCCACGAGGCTGAACTTGAGCAGAACCAATCTAGAGCTCCGGCAGGGTCGTCCTGCCGGGGAAACTTCCCTCCCGGTGGGGGAAATCGTCGCCATCGTCATCACCAACACTCCTGTCATCCGAGGGGACTCGTCACCATCAACATCTTCATCAGCACCATCTCATCTCCAAACCCTAGTTCATCTCTTGTAACCAATCTCCGTCTCGCGACTCCGATTGGTACTTGTAAGGTTGCTAGTAGTGTTAATTACTCTTTGTGGTTGATGCTAGTTGGATTACTCGATGGAAGATTATATGTTCATATCCTTGATGCTATTCAATACCTCTCAGGTCATGAACATAATTATGCTTTGTGAGTAGTTACTTTTGTTCCTGAGGACATGGCATAAGTCATGCTATAAGTAGTCATGTGAATTTGGTATTCGTTCGATATTTTGATGTGTTGTATGTTGTTTTTCCTCTAGTGGTGTTATGTGAACGTCGACTACATAACACTTCACCATTATTTGGGCCTAGAGGAAGGCATTGGGAAGTAGTAAGTCGATGATGGGTTGCTAGAGTGACAGAAGCTTAAACCCTAGTTTATGCGTTGCTTCGTAAGGGGCTGATTTGGATCCACTAGTTTAATGTTATGGTTAGACTTTGTGTTAATTCTTCTTTCATAGTTGCGGATGCTTGCGAGAGGGTTTCATAATAAGTGGGATGTTTGCCCAAGTAAGGGCAGCACCCAAGCACCGGTCCACCCACATATCAAACTATCAAAGTAGCGAACGTGAATCATATGAACATGATGAAAACTAGCTTGACAGAAATTCCCATGTGTCCTCGGGAGCGCTTTACCTCCTATAAGAATTTGACCAGGCTTGTCCCTTGCTACAAAAGGGATTGGTCCATCTTGCGGCACCTTTTCTACTATTGTTACTTGCTACTTGCTATGAATCATCTTATCACACAACTATCTGCTACCGATAATTTCAGTGCTTGCAGAGAATACCTTGCCGAAAACCACTTGTCAGATCCTTCTGCTCCTCGTTGAGTTCGACACTCTTAATTATTGAAAGGACTACGATAGATCCCCTACATTTGTGGGTCATCAAGACTCTTTTCTGGCGCCGTTGCCGGGGAGTGAAGCGCCTTTGGTAAGTGGAATTTGGTAAGGAAACATTTATATAGTGTGCTGAAATTTACTGTCACTTGTTACTATGGAAACTAATCCTTTGAGGAGCTTGTTCGGGGTATCATCACCTCGAACGGAAGCACAAGGAGTTTTTCCTCAACCTGCTGCACCTACTGAAAATATTTGCTATGAATTTCCTTCGGGTATGCTTGAGAAACTGATGGCTAATCCTTTTACAGGAGATGGAACATCACATATCGACTTGCATCTAATCTATACAGATGAAGTTTGTGGTTTATTTAAGCTTGCAGGTTTGCCCTAGGATGAGGTCAAGAAGAAGGTCTTTCCCTTATCTTTGAGGGATAAAGCATTGATGTGGTATAGGCTATGTGATGATACTGGATCATGGAACTACAACCGATTGAAATTGGAATTTCATCAAAGGTTTTATCCTAAGCATTTGGTACATCGTGATTGGAATTATATTTATAATTTTTTGGCCTCGTGACAGAGAAAGCATCGCTCAAGCTTGGGGGAGGTTTAAATCAATGTTATATTCATGCCCCAACCATGAGCTCTCGAGAGAAATTATCATTGAGAACTTCTATGCTCGGCTTTCTCATGATAATCGCACCATGCTTGACACTTCTTGTACTGGTTCTTTTATGAAGAGAGATATTGATTTCAAATGGAATTTATTGGAAATAATTAAACGCAACTCTCAAGATTTGGAGTTTGATGAAGGTAAGGAGTCAGGTATGAATTTCAAGTTTGATTGCGTTAAATCCTTTGTTGAAACAAATACTTTTTGTGATTTTAGCACTAAATATGGACTTGACTCTGAGATAGTAGCTTCATTGTGTGAATCATTTGCTGCTCATATTGATCTCCCTAAAGAGAAGTGGTTCAAATATCATCCTCCCTTAGAAGTCAATGTAGTTAAACACAATCCAGTTGAAGAGAAAGTCATCGCTCATAATGATCCTATTGTTCCTAGTGCTTACATTGAGAAACCACCTTTCCGTGTTAGGATAAAGGATCATTCTAAAGTTTCAACTGTGATATGTAGGGGCTACATTAGGACACCTACACCCCCTGAGAAAATTAGAGTTCAACCTAGCATTGCTATTATCAAAGATCTCCTGTCCGACAATGTTGATGGCCATGATATTCACTTCTGTGAAGATGCTGCTAGAATTGCTAAACCACATGCTAGAGACAAACATAGGCCTGTTGTTGGCATGCCTATTGTTTCTGTTAAGATAGGAGATCATTGTTATCATGGTTTATGTGACGTGGGTGCTAGTGTTAGTGCAATACCTCAATCTTTATATGATGAAATTAAAGACGAGATTGCACCTGTTGAGATGGAACCTATTGATGTCACTATTCAGCTTGCCAATAGATATACTATCTACCCTTTGGGAATTGTTAGAGATGTTGAAGTCTTGTGTGATAAAATGAAGTATCCTGCTGATTTTCTCGTTCTTGCTACCACCCAAGAAAGCTTTTGTCCCATCATATTTGGCAGACCTTTTCTCAATACTGTCAATGCTCATATTGACTGTGAGAAGCAAATTGTCATTGTTGGCTTTGAAGGTGTGTCACATGAGTTCAATTTCTCCAAGTTTGCTAGACAACCTCATGAAAAGGAGTTGCCTAGTAAGGATTAAATTATTGCCCTAGCTTCTATTGTTGTGCCTCCTACTGATCCTTTAGAGCAATACTTGCTTGAGCATGAAAATGATATGCATATGGATGAAAGGAATGAGATAGATAGAGTTATCTTTGAACAACATCCTAGCCTTAAGAATAATTTGCATGTTGAACTGCTTGGAGATCTACCTCCACCAAAGGGTGATCCTGTGTTCGAGCTTAAACAGTTGCCTGATACTCTTAAGTATGCTTATCTCGATGAAAAAGAGATATATCATGTTATTATTAGTGCTAGTCTCTCAGAGCATGAAGAAAAGAAGTTACTAAAAACTCCGAGGAAGCACCGTGGTGCTATTGGATATACTCTTGATGATTTAAGGGCATTAGTCCCACTCTATGCCAGTACAAGATTAAAACTGATCCTGATTCCAAACCAGTTGCTGATCATCAACGGAGATTAAATCCTAAGATGAAAGAGGTAGTAAGAAAAGAAATACTAAAGCTCCTGGAAGCAGGTATTATCTATCCTGTTGCTCACAGTGATTGGGTGAGTCCGGTGCATTGCATCCCTAAGAAGGGAGGTATTACCGTTGTCCCTAATGATAAGGATGAATTGATCCCACAGAGGATTATTACTGGCTATAGGATGGTGATCGATTTTAGGAAATTGAATAAAGCCACTAGGAAAGATCATTACCCTTTGCCTTTTTATCGACCAAATGCTAGAAAGACTGTCTAAACACACACACTTCTGCTTTCTAGATGGTTATTCTGGTTTCTCCCAAATACCAGTTGCACAATCTAATCAGGAGAAAACCACTTTCACCTGCCCTTTTTATACCTTTGCTTACAGACGTATGCCTTTTGGCTTATGTAATGCACCTGCTACCTTTCAAAGATGTGTGATGGCTATATTATGTGACTTTTGTAAAAAGATTGTTGAGGTTTTCATGGATGACTTCTCCGTTTATGGGTCTTCTTTTGATAATTGCCTCAGCAACCTTGATCGAGTCTTGCAGAGATGTAAAGATACCAACCTTGTCTTGAATTGGGAGAAGTGCCACTTTATGGTTAATGAAGGCATCGTCTTAGGACATAAAATTTTCTAAAGAGGTATTGAAGTCGATAAGGCTAAGGTTGATGCGATCGAAAAAATGCCATTCCCTACAGATATCAAAGGTATAATAAGTTTCCTTGGTCATGCTGGTTTCTATAGAAGGTTCATTAAGGACTTTTCTAAGATTTCTAGGCCTCTTACCAATCTCTTGCAAAAGGATATTCCTTTTGATTTTGACGATGATTGTGAGGAAGCCTTCGAAATACTTCAAAAGGCCTTGATAACTACCCCTATTGTTCAACCACCTGATTGGAACTTACCTTTTGAGATTATGTGTGATGCTAGTGATTATGCCGTTGGCGCTGTTCTAGGACAAAGAGTTGATAAGAAGTTGAATGTTATTCACTATGCTAGTAAAACTCTAGACAGTGCCCAAAGAAACTATGCTACTACTGAAAAGGAATTTTTAGCAGTCGTGTTTGCATGTGAAAAGTTCAGATCTTACATAGTTGATTCCAAAGTCACTATTCACACTGATCACGCTGCTATTAAGTATCTCATGGAAAAGAAAGACGCTAAACCTAGAATTATCAGATGGGTTCTCTTGCTACTAGAATTTGATTTGCATGTTGTCGATAGGAAGGGTGCTGAGAACCCCGTAGCAGATAACTTGTCTAGGTTGGAGAATGTTCTTGATGACCCACAACCTATTGATGATAGCTTTCCTGATGAGCAATTGAATCTCATCAATACTTCACGTAGTACACCGTGGTATGTTGATTATGCAAATTATATCGTTGCCAAATATATACCACCTAGTTTCACATACCAGCAAAATAAGAAATTCTTCTTTGATTTGGGACATTACTTTTGGGATGATCCTCACCTTTATAAGGAAGGAGTAGATGGTGTTATTAGACGTTGTGTACCTGAACATGAACAGGGACAGATCCTACAGAAGTGTCACTTCGAGGCTTACGGAGGACACCATGCGGGAGATAGAACTACACACAAGGTATTGCAATCAGGTTTCTATTGGCCCACTCTCTTCAAAGATGCCCGTAAGTTTGTCTTGTCTTGTGACGAATGTCAAAGAATAGGTAATGTCGGTAAACGTCCGGAAATGCCTATGAATTATTCACTTGTCATTGAACCATTTGACGTTTGGGGCTTTGATTATATGGGACCTTTTCCAAAATCCAACGGGTATACTCATATCCTAGTTGTTGTTGATTACGTTACTAAGTGGGTAGAAGTTATCCCAACTAGTAGTGCTTATCACAACACCTCTATCAGGATGCTTAAAGAAGTTATTTTCCCTAGATTTGGAGTCCCTAGATATCTAGTGACTGATGGTGGTTCACATTTCATTCATGGTGCTTTCTGTAAAGTGCTTGCTAAGTATGATGTCAATCATAGAATTGCATCTCCCTATCATCCCCAGTCCAGTGGTCAAGTATTGCTAAGTAATAGAGAGATTAAACTAATTCTGCAAAATACTGTCAATAGGTCTAGAAAGAATTGGTCTAAGAAGCTCGATGATGCACTGTGGGCTTATAGAACTGCTTATAAGAATCCCATGGGCATGTCTCCGTACAAAATGGTTTATGGTAAAGCATGTCATTTACCTCTTGAGCTAGAGCATACGGCTTATTGGGCAATCAAAGAGCTCAACTTTGATTTCAAACTTGCTGGTGAGAAGAGGTTATTTGATATTAGCTCGCTTGATGAATGGAGAGCTTAGGCATATGAAAATGCCAAGTTGTTCAAAGAAAAGGTTAAGAGGTGGCATGATAAAAGGATACAAAACGTGAGTTCAATGTAAGTGATTATGTCTTGCTATATAATTCCCGTTTAAGGTTTTTTGCAGGCAAGCTTCTTTCTAAATGGGAAGGTCCTTACATTGTCGAGGAAGTATATCGTTCCGGTGCCATCAAGATCAACAACACGGAAGGTAATTTTCCGAGAGTGGTAAATGGGAAAAGAATCAAGCATTATATCTCAGGTACTCCCATAAATGTTGAAAGCAGTATTATCAATACCATAACTCCGGAGGAGTACATAAGGGATATTTATCAACCTGTTTCAGACTCCGAAAACGAAGAGGTATGTGATTCGGTAAGTAAACTGACTCCAAAACTTTTCCAGTAAGAATTTTTCTCCGTTGTGGAATTTTTAGAAAATTATAAAAAAATTAAAGTAGTCCAAAAAGCGCACGAGGAGGCGACAAGCCTGCCAGGCGTGGGCCACCCCCCTGGACTCCATTTTCTTGCGCAGTACTCCTTCTGGTCAGAAAAAATCATTATATATTCTCCCGAAAGGTCTAACCCTCGTATCACGCAGATTTCCTTTGTTTTTGTTTCGAGCTGTTGTGCAGATAGATCTAGATCGCTATGGCGCCCCCAAAAGCTCTAAAGGACAAGTTCTTCAAGAAGGTCATCAATCCCTACCTCGCGGGAGTGCTGCAACACCCTCAATCTATCGAGATGCGTGAGGGGGTGCTGCACATCCGTGATGTTGAGGGGGCCAAGAAGACTGGAAGCGTGGAGGTGAGGCTCGAAGGAATGGAGCAACAAGTCTTCAAGTGCCAAGGGATGGTGGAACGCGGACTCAACACCAACCACATGATGATCACGGAGTTCACCAACAAGCACAAGAACGATGCCAATGACATCGGGAAACACCTCTCCAGGCTCTATGACAGAATTGATCACCTCCAAGCACAGATCTATGACCTGCAGAACCAAAACTGTGAGTATGAGTATATATTTAAATCAATATGGTTGGCTGCACATTTGAGGATTCCGGAGACTCGATCATCTTTCCATGATGGAGCACCTATGCCTTGGAATACGGAGGATCAAACCCAGGTTGCAACAACTCCACCACCATCACCCCCAAAGGAAGACAACTAAGCACGGGTATGGGCAATCCCCTTGGCTTGTGCCAAGCTTGGGGGAGTTGCCCCGGTATCGTATCACCATCACATATTTTGCCTTTATCTTTTCTTAGTTCGATCCTTTTTGGTTTTATCTTTCTCTAGTAGAATAAAGTTCTTAGTGTTTTAGGCTTGAGTTTTGCTTTGTGTCACCCCCGATGTATTCGAGTTCGTGAGTCATACATTAAAGAGTGTTTTAGTTAAGGGACTTGCTTCATGCCATGATCTAAAGAAAAGAATGATAAAAGAACAAAAGCATGAAAGATCATGTAATGATCTTATGGGAAGTGATGACTTCACATATAAAAGGAATGTTGATTGAAACTTGTTGTGGGTGGACAAACGCAGACCTTGGTCATTGCTATAATTAATAGGAAGTAATAAAGAAAGAGAGGTTCACATATAAATATATCATCTTGGGAACCATCTATGATTGTGAACACTCACTAAACTATTGCATGCTTAGAAGTAGATGTTGGACAAGGAAGACAACATAATGAATTATGTTTGCTTGGTTCCGAACAATGACTATATGACTAGAGATCCCTTAGCATGTGACACTTGCTTCCACCTCATATCAGCCAAAACTTCCGCACCAAGTAGAGATACTACTTGTGCATCCATAAACCTTTAACCCAGTTTTGCCATGAGAGTCCACCATACCTACCTATGGATTGAATAAGATCCCTCAAGAAAGTTGTCATCGGTAAAAGCAATAAAAATTGCTCCCTAAATATGTATGATCTATTAGTGTGTGGAAAATAAGCTTTGTACGAACCTGTGATGAGGAAGACATAAAAGCAACAGACTGCATAATGAAGTTCTTTATCACAGGAGGCAATATAAAGTGACGTTCCTTCACACTAAGAGGACACACATCCAAACCTCAAAAGCGCATGACAACCTCTGCTTCCCTCTACGAAGGGTCTATCTTGTACATTTACTTTTTGCCCTTGAATAAGTCATGGTGATCGACACCAATTCATTATTTTGCCTTTATCTTGGCTAACGTCATATGATAGGGAAAGATCTATATTCATATGTCAACTTGGAAGTAAGTATTCATGAATTATTATTGTTGACATTACCCTTGAGGTAAGTAGTTGGGAGGCGAAACTATAAACCCCTATATTTATTTGTGTCCGACTGAAACTTTGATCTCATGAGTCCCACGTGAGTTGTAGCAATTGTAGAAGATGAAAGGATGATTGAGTATGTGGATTTTCTTTACATGCTCTTATTTGACTCTTTCCGATGTTATGATAAATTGCAATTGCTTCAATGACTAAAGGCTATTGGTTGTTAATTCTCAATAAGGTTCTTGATCTATACTTTACTTTGTGAAGGAATTGTCACTTTAGCATAAGAGATTATATGTTGGTATTGTTGTTCTGATTATGATCATGATGCATGCATGTCCGTATTTTTTTTGTCGACACCTCTCTCTCTAAACATGTCTGCATATTTATTGATCTCAGTTTCCGCTTGAGGACAAGCGAAGTCTAAGCTTGGGGGAGTTGATACGTCCATTTTGCATCATGCTTTTATGTTGATATTTATCGCTTTATGGGCTGTTATTACACTTCATGGTACAATTCTTATGCCTTTTATCTCTTATTTTGCAAGGTTTATATGAAGAGGGAGAATGTCGGCAGCTGGAATTCTGGCCTGAAAAAGGAGCAAGTTTGAGATACCTATTTTGCGCAACTCCAAAAGCCGTGAAAATCAACGAGGAATTATTTTGGAATTTATAAAAAATACTGGGCAGAAGAAGTACCATAGGGGAGACACGAGGAGACCATAAGCCTGCTAGGCGCGGCCTACCCCATGGGAGGAATCGCCGCCTCCTACGGCAACAGACAACAGTGCCAGAAATTGACACGCTGACGGAGACTGGGCTTGCGTTGGTTTTTCCCTTGAGGGGAAAGGGTGATGCAGCATAGGAGCACTAAGTATTTCCCTCAGTTTGAGAACCAAGGTATCGATCCAGAAGGAGGGTCTCGTCAAGTCCAGAGTACCTGCGCAAACACAAACAAGCTTGCACCCAACGCTTCAAAGGGGTTGTCAATCCCTTCAAGATTGTTTGCAAAGTGAGATCTGAAGGCGGAAAGTGCAACTAAGTAAAAAGTATAAGGCTGAAAATATGGTGTGGAGTAGACCCTGGGGGGCATACTTTTCACTAGAGGCTTCTCTCAAAATAGCAAATATCATGGTGGGTGAACAAATTACTGTCGAGCAATTGATAGAACCGTGCAAAGTCATGACGATATCTAAGGCAATGATCATACATATAGGCATGATGTCCGAGACAAGTAGACCGATACTTTCTGCATCTACTACTATTACTCCACACATCGACCGCTATCCAGCATACATCTAGTGTATTGAGTTCATGATGAACAGAGTAACGCCTTAAGCAAGATGACATGATGTAGAGGGGTAATATCAAACCAATGATCAAAACCCCATCTTTTTGCCCTTGATGGCAACAACATGATGCGTGCCTCGCTACCCCTTCTGTCACTGGGTGAGGTCACCGCACGGTATGAACCCAAAACCAAGCACTTCTCCCATTGCAAGAATCATAGATCTGGTTGGCCAGACAAAACCCACAACTCGAAGAGAATTACAAGGATATGAAATCATGCATAAGAGAGATCAGAAGAAACTCAAATAAGATTCATAGATAATTAGATCATAAATCCACAATTCATCGGATCTCGACAAACACATCGCAAAAGAAGATTACATCGGATAGATCTCCATGAAGATCATGGAGAACTTTGTATTGAAGATCCAAGTGAGAGAAGAAGCCATCTAGTTACTAGCTATGGACCCGTAGTTCTATGGTGAACTACTCACGAATCATCGAAGAGATCATGGTGTTGATGAAGAAGCCCTCCGTGTCCGAATCTCCCCTCCGGCAG
This sequence comes from Hordeum vulgare subsp. vulgare, assembly GCF_904849725.1. NCBI lineage: Eukaryota > Viridiplantae > Streptophyta > Magnoliopsida > Poales > Poaceae > Hordeum > Hordeum vulgare. The sequence continues at coordinate 476,073,598 of NC_058520.1, forward strand.
GGCACCAGAACGTGCCCCACATGGGATCTTGCGGAGACAGAAGCTTGCGGCGGCGGAAAAGTACTTTCGATGATCTCCTGATTTTTTTCGGGATTTTTAGGGAATATATAGGCGCAAACCCTAGGGCTGAGGGCGTCCAGGGGGCCCACAAGCCTATGGGCCATGGCCTCCCCCCTGGCCGCGGGGTGAGGGCTTGTGGGGCCCCTGGGGCCCCCTGCCTTGGCTCTCAAGTCTCCTGATCTTCTTCCGTTACGGAAAAATTCTTTTCGGGGATTTTATTACGTTTGGACTCCGTTTCAAACTCTCCTCTGAAAGGGGTCAAAAACATGGAAAAACAGGAACTGACACTTGGCACTGAGTTAATAAGTTAGTCACAAAAAATATATCAAAGGCATGCAAAACATCCAAAGTCTGACAAGATAATAGCATGAAACCATCAAAAATTATAAATACGTTGGAGACGTATCAAGCATCCCCAAGCTTAACTCCTGCTCGTCCTCGAGTAGGGAAGTGATAAAGAATGAATTTTTGATGTGGAATGCTACCTAGCATAGTTGTCCTTTGCAATTTATTTCACGTGACATGAATGTTCAGATCTGTAAGATTCAAAACAATAGTTTGCTATTGACATGAAAACAATAATACTTCAAGCAAACTAGCAAAGTAATCATGAACTTTCAAAATAACAAGGCCAAGGAAAGTTATCCCTACAAAATCATATAGTCTCGCTATGCTCCATCATCCTCACACAGCTAATGTAAATCATGCACAACCCCGATATTGGCCAAGTAATTGTTTTCGCACTCTTACTTTCTCAAACTTTTTATAACTATCACGCAATACATGAGCGTGAGCCATGGATATAGCACTATAAGTGGAATAGAGTGTGGTGGTGGTTGTGAGACAAAAAGGAGGAGATGGTCACATTGACTTGGCGTATCAAAAGGCTATGGAGATGCCCATTAATAGATATCAATGTGAATGAGTAGGGATTGCCATACAAGAGATGCACTAGAGCTATAAGTATGTGAAAGCTCAAAAGAAAAACTAGTGGGTGTGCATCCAACTTGCTTGCTCATGAAGACCTAGGACAATTTTGAAGAAGCCCATCATTGAAATATACAAGCCAAGTTATATAATGAAGATTCCCACTAGAATATGGTAGTGACAAAGCAATAAGCTCTCAATCATGAAGAACATGGTGCTATTATGAAGCACAAGTGTGGAAAAAGATAGTAGCATTGTCCCTTCTCTCTTTTTCTCTCTTTTTTCTATTTGGGCTCTTAGGCCTCTCTTTTTTTTCTTTTCTCTTTTTTTATTTATTTTTTATTTTTGGGCTCTTTGGCCTCTTTTTTTATTCCTCGCATGGGACAATGCTCTAATAATGATGATCATCACACTTTTATTTACTCACAACTCAAAATGATGATGACTCTATAGGAAATGCCTCCAGCAGTGTACCGGGATGTGCAACGATCTAGCATGGCGTATGACGTTGAAACATCTCGCTAGCTATCTTACGATCATGCAATGGCAATATGAGAGTGACGGCACAAGTCATGAGATGGAACGGTGGGAGTTGCATGGCAATATATCCCGGAATGGCTATGAAAATGCCATAGTAGGTAGGTATGGTGGCTGTTTTGAGGAAGGCATATGGTGGGTTTGTGCACCGGCGAGAATTGCGCGGCACTAGAGAGGCTAGCAATGGTGGAACGTGAAAGTACATCTATACCATGGACTCATATTACTCATGAAGAACTCACATACTTGTTGCGAAAGTTTTTATTAGTAATCGAAACAAAGTGCTAAACGCATACTCCTAGGGGAAGGGTTGGTAGGTGTTAACCATCGCGCGATCCCGACCACAACACAAAGGATGACAATCAATAGATCAATTATGCTCCGACTTCCTAACATAGCGGTTCACCATACGTGCATGCTACGGGAATCACTAACTTCAACACAAGTATTTCTAGATTCACAACACCCTACTAACATAGCTTTTAATATTACCAAATCCACGTCCCAAAACTAATTGAGAGGAAGCAAGACTTCTGTTTCTACTCAATGCACATGAAGATGGAGGTTTTTGCATCCTCTTTGGGTACCTATCACATTTGGGACTACTTTCATAGCATAAGCCAACTACCAAATCACGCACCGCCGTGCTCTAAAAGATATAAGTGAAGCACAAAGAGCAAAAGTATCTAGCTCAAAAGATATAAGTGAAGCACTATGAGCATTCTAGCAAAATCACGATGAGTGCATGTCTCTCTCTCTCAAAAAGGTGTGCAGCAAGGATGATTGTGACACAACAAAAAGAAAAGACTCCTAAGATACAAGACGCTCCAAGCAAAACACATATCATGTGGTGAATAAAAATATAGCTCCAAGTAATGTTACCGATGGATTGAAGACGAAAGAGGGGATGCCTTCCCGGGGCATCCCCAAGCTTAGGCTTTTTGGTGTCCTTGAATTTGGCTTGGGATGCCTTGGTAATCCCCAAGCTTGAGGTCTTTCCAATCCTTATCTCTTTCTCCATGAGAACATCGCCCAAAACTTGAAAACTTCACAATACAAAACTTAAACAGAAACTCGTGATAACATTAGCACAAGAAAACAAACTACCACTTCTTTTGCTATTGTAGCAACCTTGAATTCTATCTATATTGGTGTTGGTCTACTGTATTCTCACTTTTCCATGCCTAGTACCCCCGATACTAACCATAGTTTCATCAAAACAAGCAACCAACTCAACAAAAACAGAATCTATCAAAAACAGACCAGTCTGTAGCAATCTGTATACTTCGTATACTTCTGGTACCTCAAAAAATTTGAATAATTACGACGGCCGGGGCAAAAGGCATATCAACCAGAAGCAAAAAAGAATGAACTCAAAATCTCTTTCTGAATAAAAATGAAAAATCATCTCGTGAGCGAGAAGTTTCTGTCTTTTTCCAGCAGGATCAAAAAACCATTACCAAGACTAGTCATAAAGGTTTTGCTTGGCTCAAACACAAAAAGAAACACAAAAAACACAATCACAACAGAATTGTGATGGTGTAGACGCAATAAAACAGAAGAAAAAAAGATAAATTCATTGGGTTGCCTCCCAACAAGCGTTATTGTTTAACGCCCTTAGCTAGGCATTAATAATTCAATGATGCTCACACAAAAGACAAGAATTGAAGCACAACGAGAGCATCATAAAGCATGTGAAAATCACATATAATTCTAACATACTTCCTATGCATAGGCATTTTATAGGAAAACGGATTGTTAAGACAACCAATAGTTACTATATGCAAGGAAGAAGAAAGAGACAATAGCAATCTTAACATAACGAGAGGTGATTTAGTGATATGAAAGTTTCTACCACCATATTTTCCTCTCTCATAATAATTACATGTCGGATCATATTCGAATTCAATAATGTAACTATCACATAGGATATTCTTTTCATGATCCACATGCATGCAAAGTTGACGCTCTTCAAAAATAGTGGGATTATCATCAACTAAAGTCATGACTTCTCTAAACCCACTTTCAATAATATTGCACATATCATATTCATCATGAGGCCTAAACAAATTTTCAAGATCATAAGAAAAATCATCGCCCCACTCATGATCATTGCAACATGTAGTGGACATAGTAAAACTAGCATCCCCAAGCTTAGGGTTTTGCATATTTTTAGCATGATTGACACTAATAGGATTTATAGTGAAACCATTGCAATCATGCTTTTCATTCAAGGAGCCCTTGTGAATCACTTAATATATTTCTTCATCACGTTTTTTAGATTCACGCATCTCAAGCAAAACTCCATAGAGAAATTCAAGTGCACTCAACTCACTAGCAATTGGATCAACATAATTGGATCTCTTAAAGAGATTAGCAAGTGGATGAGGATCCATATCACTAGATTTTCAGCAAGCGAAGATGCAAGCATATTGAAGGCACATGGCACACAAGCAAACAGAAAGCAAGCGATATAAAAGGGCGAACGAAAAAGGCAAATTGGTGAAGTGGGGGAGAGGAAAACGAGAGGCAACTGGCAAACAAAGTAAATGCAAGAGATGAGTTTGCGACACCTACTTGGATGAGTTCTTGACTTGATCTTCCTCCCCAGCAACGGCACCAGAAATTTTTATGCTACGGCAACAGACAACAACGCTAGAAATTGACACGTTGACGGAGACTGGGCTTGCGTTGGTTTTTTCCTTGAAGAGGAAAGGGTGATGCAGCACAGGAGCAGTAAGTATTTCCCTCAGTTTGAGAACCAAGGTATCGATCGAGAAGGAGGGTCTCGTCAAGTCCAGAGTACCTGCGCAAACACAAACAAGCTTGCACCCAACACTTCAAAGGGGTTGTTAATCCCTTCAAGATTGTTTGCAAAGTGAGATCTGAAGGCGGAAAGTGCAACGAAGTAAAAAGTATAAGGCTGAAAATATGGTGTGGAGTATACCCTCGGGGGCATAGTTTTCACTCTAGGCTTCTCTCAAAATAGCAAATATCACGTGGGTGAACAAATTATTGTCGAGCAATTGATAAAACCGCGCAAAGTCATGATGATATCTAAGGCAATGATCATACATATATGCATCACGTCCGAGAAAAGTAGACCGATACTTTCTGCATCTACTACTATTACTCCACACATCGACCGCTGTCCAGCATGCATCTAGTGTATTGAGTTCACGATGAACAGAGTACCGCCTTAAGCAAGATGACATGATGTAGAGGGATAATCTCAAACCAATGATGAAAACACCATCTTTTATCCTTGATGTCAACAACACGATGCATGCCTCGCTACCCCTTCTGTCACTGGGTGAGGTCACCGCACGGTATGAACCCAAAACCAAGCACTTCTCCCATTGCAAGAATCATAGATCTAGTTGGCCAGACAAAACCCACAACTTGAAGAGAATTACAAGGATATGAAATCATGCATAAGAGAGATCGGAAGAAACTCAAATAAAATTCATAGATAATCTGATCATAAATCCACAATTCATTGGATCTCGACAAACACATCGCAAAAGAAGATTACATCGGATAGATCTCCATGAAGGTCATGGAGAACTTTGTATTGAAGATCCAAGAGAGAGAAGAAGCCATCTAGTTACTAGCTATGGACCCATAGGTCTATGGTGAACTACTCACGCATCATCGGAGAGGTCATGGTGTTGATGAAGAAGCCCTCCGTGTACGAATCTCCCCTCCGGCAGGGCACCAGAACGTGCCCCAGATGGGATCTTGCGGAGACAGAAGCTTGCGGCGGCGGAAAAGTACTTTCGATGATCTCCTGATTTTTTGGGATTTATAGGGAATATATAGGCGCAAACTCTAGGGCAGAGGGCGTCCAGGGGGGCCCACAAGCCTGTGGGCCGCGACCTCACCCCCTGGCCGCGGGGTGAGGGCTTGTGGGGCCCCTGGGGCCCCCTGCCTTGGCTCTCAAGTCTCCTGATCTTCTTCCATTACGGAAAATTCTTTTCGGGGATTTTATTACGTTTGGACTCCGTTTCAAAATCTCCTCTGAAAGGGGTCAAAAACATGGAAAAAACAGGAACTCGCACTTGGCACTGAGTTAATAAGTTAGTCCCAAAAAATATATAAAAGGCATGCAAAACATCCAAAGTATGACAAGATAATAGCATGAAACCATCAAAAATTATAGATACGTTGGAGACGTATCACCGCCGCCACGAGGCGGAACTTGAGCAGAACCAATCTAGAGCTCCGACAGGGCCGTCCTGCCGGGGAAACTTCCCTCGCGGTGGGAGAAATTGTCGCCATCATCATCACCAACACTCCTCTCATCGGAGGGGACTCATCACCATCAACATCTTCATCAGCACCATCTCATCTCCAAACCCTAGTTCATCTCTTCTAACCAATCTCCGTCTCGCGACTCCGATTGGTACTTGTAAGGTTGCTAGTAGTGTTAATTACTCTTTGTGGTTGATGCTAGTTGGATTACTCGATGGAAAATTATATGTTCAGATCCTTGGTGCTATTCAATACCTCTCTGGTCATGAACATAATTATGCTTTTTGAGTAGTTACTTTTTTCCTGAGGACATGGGATAAGTCATGCTATAAGTAGTCATGTGAATTTAGTATTCGTTCGATATTTTGATGTGTTGTATGTTGTTTTTCCTCTAGTGGTGTTATGTGAATGTCGACTACATAACACTTCACCATTATTTGGTCCTAGAGGAAGGCATTGGGAAGTAGTAAGTAGATGATGGGTTGCTAGAGTGACAGAAGCTTAAACCCTAGTTTATGCGTTGCTTCGTAAGGGGCTGATTTGGATCCACTAGTTTAATGTTATGGTTAGACTTTGTATTAATTCTTCTTTCGTAGTTGCGGATGTTTGCGAGAGGGATTAATCATAAGTGGGATGTTTGTCCAAGTAAGGGCAGCACCCAAGCACCGGTCCACCCACATATCAAACTATCAAAGTAGAGAACGCGAATCATATGAACATGGTGAAAACTAGCTTGACAGAAATACCCATGTGTCCTCGGGAGCGCTTTACTATAAGAGTTTATCCAGGCTTGTCCCTTGCTACAAAAGGAATTGGGCCATCTTGCTGCACCTTTGCTACTATTGTGCAGCCGTTGAAGACGGTTGTGGTTGATATTCCTATTGGTTCGATAAACCTTGGTTTCATAATTGAGGGAAATACTTAGCCACATTATGCTGCGATAATCCGTTCCTCTTCACGGAAAACCCAACGGAGATCACAAGTATGAGGAAGGATTTCTGGAGCCGTTGCCGGCGAATATTATCACCAAGTATCAAGTAACTTCACAAAAATTATCACTCACTTGTTATTATTTTTATTTTTTGTTTTATCTTGATTTCCAAAAAATAGAAAAATATTTACCTTTGCTTGCTTAGCTTGTCACTATATTGCATCTTCGCTCTCTAGTTTGCTCGAAAGTTGCTATCATGTCTGAGTTTGAAATTAGTGATGCCTCCGCCTCTAGTGCAGAAGCCGTTGATTTGCGAGCTTCACCTTGTGAAGACAATGCTAAAAGAAATTTTGATGAAGTTGCTAATGAAAAATTTATAATCTTGCAAATGATGACCCCCTAAGGTGGAACCTATTATGCAAACTAAGAAACTCCGCAAAGGCAATGGTAATATTATTGGAAAGAGTGTGATCCAAGATTCTTTTCACTTGTGCGGGATCATTACCATTGATAGGAGGTTCTATTTTTTCTATAACTACAAGATATGTGGATGCCATATCTTTGCGTATAGTACAATTGGAGAGATAATTTGTGCACTTGCATCCTTTTATACAATGGTTGTTCCTAGAATTCTCTAATATCCATGAAGCTTCCACTAAAAGTCTAGCTACTGTATTCCTTTGTCAAGAATTTAGTAATATCATACAAGAAGCTAGGTATATATTTTCTCAATATAGGGTTAACGGTGAGTACCCACCCATAGAGGTAATTCTTTATTAGTTGGAAGAAATAATAAAACTAAGATCCACGGACTATATTGCTTATGATGAGAACCTTAGAAAGAAGGTACCGCTTAATATCTTAGTTGATAAGATTTTTGAACACAATGATCAATTTGCTATACCAAAACTTGGTATGGATTATTAGCTTCAAATAAAGTTAAGGAAATACCTCCATAGGAACTTATACAATGAGGAACTAACTATCACTCATGGAAAACCTAAGGAAGAGCCTCATGTTCCTCCCGAAGTAGACCTTTCGAATCCTAATGTTGTGCTATTTAGTCCCTTCAATTATTTTTTGCTTACCTATCAAAAATCTTGCTGCTGAAAGAATGGAATATGATTACAGCATGATTGTACATTCTTACAAAGATGACAACACTTGAAACTATGCAATATGCCTAGCTAGGGGCATAAAACAATAGCGCTTGTTGGGAGGCAACCCAATAGTTATCTTTTTTTATTTTCTTTTTTGTTTGTGATAACATGGATATGCCTATCCAATGATTTTGTTTTTATGTATTAATTAGTGTTTGCGCCAAGTAAAGCCTTTGGGATGATTTGCATAATGAGTAGAATTGATACGGTGCAAAAACAGAAACTTCCACGTCGAGTGCAGAATTCCTATGATTTTACTGGAACATCATTTTAAGATGATTTTTTTACACAGTATTTATATACAAATTATTAATTCCTTATTAATTTTTCAGAATTTTTGGAGTCACATAAGTATAGTTTCATTACATATTACTACAGACTGTTTTGTTTTAGTCAGATTTTGTTTTGGCTTGCGTAGTTTGCTTGTTTTAATGATGCTATGGATTGTATCAGAGGTATAAGCCATGCAGGAGTAAGGATACAGTACCCTATGCTAAAATAAAATAAGTATCAACTTATAACATCACCTGAAAGTATTTGATATGTTGCTTATGCTATCGGATCTCATGAAGTTTTGTTGAGTTTCATGTGATTGAAGTTTTCAAGTTTTGGGTATTATCCCGATGGACTAAGGATTGAGGAGCAGAAAAAGCCTAAGCTGGTTATGCCCAACGCACACTAAGGTAATATTCTAGTAATACTCAAGAGTCTAAGCTTGATGATGCCCCGGAAGGCATCCCCTCTTTTTGTCTCAATCCGTCGGTATGCCACTTGGAGCTATATTTTTATTCATCACATGGTATGAGTTCTGCTTGGAGCGTCGTTTGCTTTTGTTTGATTTTACTTTCAGTTTGACACAATCATTGTTTTCTGGACACACCTATTTGAGAGAGATACCACATCATCACAACTTGTTAGAATACTCTATGTGCTTCACTTATATCTTTTGAGCTTAGCAGTTGCTCTAGTACTTCACTTATATCTTTTTGAGCATGATGGTGTGTAGATTTGATAGAAATATTATGCTCTCATTCTTCACTTATATTTGTTTGAGAGCTGGATAAATATTGACAAAAAATTTCAAGAGTCATAAGACTAGATAAAAATAATAGGTATTTAATGAGTGATAATTAAAACCATCATGTAGCACATATAGAGAAATTGTAGGTTAATGATATTGATGTGTTGATATGAAAAAGTTGTGAGTGCATTATTATTAATTTAGAGAGGTTTTGATATGAAGATATGTTAAACTTCTTGTTAATCTAAAAAAGTAAAAGGGCATAGTGATGATGTGTCAGCATTTCTATTCCTCATTGAAATCCTAGTGTTGTTTTGAGTCGGAGTCGCGCGATGATTAATTCCTGTCAACCCTCTCCCTCGGGCCATGTGGGTAATACTTTGATTTGTGATAAAGCAAATAAAACTTTGCAATAAGTACATGAGTTCTTCATGACTAATGTGACACCATGGACAAGCGCAATCTCACTTCGTCATATTTGCTAGCCTCTTCGGTACCGTGCAACGCCCATTCTCACCTTGAGGATCGGTGCAACTTCCGCTGGTGCATCCAAACCCCACGACATGACACGCTCTATTGCACATAAACCTTTTTATATACTCCTCAAAACAGCTACCATACCTACCTATGGTGGCATTTCCATAGCCATTCCTATATATATTGCCATGCAAATATCATCGTCACTTCACATGACTAGTTCGTTCATCGTCATAATGCTTTGCATGATCATATAGAGCTAACATAGTATTTGTGGCAAAGCCACCGTTCATCATATTTTTGATACATGTCACGCTAGATCTTTGCACATCCTGGTACACTTCCAAAGGCATTCATACATAGTCATATCGTCCTTTCAGTTTTCATATTGATTTGTAAGTAAATAAAAATGTGAGGATCATCATTATTAGAGCATTGTCCCGGTGAGAAAATAAAAGTGAGGGAGGCCAAATGAGCCCACCATGAAAAAAAGAGAAAAAATGGAAAAACAAATTAGAGAAGGGACTTTGCTACTATCCTTTACCACACTTGTGTATCAAAGTGGCACCTTCTTCTTCATATAAAGCGTCTCATGTTATATCATTCATGTGCTAGTGGGAATAACTTTTTCATAAACTTTGCTTGTATATTACGATGATAGGCTTCCTCAAATTCCCGAGGTCCTCATGAGCAAGCAAGTTGGATGCACATCCCACTTAGCTTCACAAGAGCTTTCATACACTTATAGCTCTAGTGCATCATTTGCATGGCAATACCTACTCCCTGCATCGATATCTATCGACGGGCATCTCCATAGCCCGTTGGTGTGCCTAGTTGATGTGAGACTATCTTCTCCACTTTTAGCCTTTGAAACCTACCACCATATTCTATTCCAACTTTATGCTATGTCCAATGGTTCACTCTCATGTATTATGTGAAGAATAAAAAGTTGATGCATATTGAAAAAGTACGATCCAATTGTATGACTTGGACACCGTGGGGCTTAACATTTGTATTAATGTGGTGAAGATGGAGCCATGCCTTGCTAATTTAATAAGATGGATAGTGGTAAAACAATCTTTGATGATCGTATACTTTGAAAGATTAATGATTTTGTTGCTTATACCTATAAGTATTGGTGTGTTAATATTTGTTAATTCATCTTTCCTCAATGAGCATCCATGCATAATGTTACATCATGGGTAGCATGTCACATCAAAAATTCTATATTTACCATTTACCTACTCGAGGACGAGCAGGAATTAATCGTGGGGATGCTTGATACGTTTCCAACGTATCTATCATTTTTTATTGTTGCATGCTAATAAATTCTCATTTTAGAATACTTTTGGGGGTATTTATTTACCAATTTATATTATTTTTTAGCACTAACCTATTGACTAAGTACCCCGTGCCAGTTGTTGTTTTGTGCATGTTTTTCACTTTTCATGTTTTCCATACCAAACGAATCCCAATTCACTTGAAACCTTTTGGTGATTTTTCTGTACCAAAAGAAGATGGAGGACTATCGGAAGAAGGCTGGAGGCTGCACGAGGGTCTCACAAGCCAACAGGGCACGGTCTGGGGGTCAACCCTGATGGCTTGTGCCTCCCTCGTGGCCCTACCAACTCCGTTCTGTGGCTTATAAATTATCTTGTACTCTATAAACATTAGAGGAGTCCTGAAACACTTTTTACGCTGCCACAAGTCTCTGTTCTGACGGGAGGCCATATGGAGCTCTGTTCCAGCACCCTCTTAGAGGGGGTATCACTCATGGAGGCCCCTTCATCAACCTTGATGCACTCACGGTGATGTGTGAGTAGTTCACCGCAGACCTGCGGGTCCATAGCTAGTACCTAGATGGCAATCTCTCTCTCTTTGTTCTTCAATACAATGTCATCGCATCTTATCTTTGATCCATATGATGTAATTCCTTTTGTGCAGTGCATTTGTTGGGATCCGATGAATTGTGGGTTTATGTTTAGATTATTCATGATAAATATTTGAGTATCCTCTGAATACTTATATGATTCTTATGTGCATGATCTTTACCTCCGGACCATTATGGAGCTCCTCGTGATGTCCCGAATCCTATTCGGGACTCGAAACTACTTTTAGACTTTCTGCTATTAATATCTCAGTATTACCCTAGCGCCACTTAACATTAAGCGTGCGACCCTATGGGTTCAAGAATCATGTAGACATGACTGAGACAACTCTCCGATCAACAACCAATAACTAGACCTCAATGCCCATATTGGTTCCTATATATTCCACGAAGATGTTTATTGGTTGAATCACGATGTTGAGAATTCGGTTAATCCCATATGCAATTCCCTTTGTCCGACGATATGTTACTTGAACGAGATTCGATCATTGGTATCTCCATACCTAGTTCAATCTCATCACTGGCAAGTCTCTTTACTCATTTTGTAATACAAGATCACATGGCTAAACTCATTATTCACCATGAAAGGATCGATATGGTTGACTAGAGGGGGGTGAATAGGCAACTACCAATTTTTAGCTCTTCTTAACAAATTAGGGTTAGTAATAAAAGGTTCTCTAGATAAACAACTAGGTGAGCAACATATATGATGCTAATCAACAACAACAACTAATGCAAGCGAGGAATACAACACAACAATAATAAGGACAAAGTAAAGGTAAGAGATAACCACAAGTGGAACCAGTGGAGACGAGGATGTGTTACAGAAGTTCCTTCCCTTTGACAGGAAGTACGTCTCTGTTCGAGCGGTGTGGAGGCACAATGCTCTCCAAGAAGCCACTAAGTCCACTGTATTCTCCTCACGCCCTCACACAATGTGAGAATTCGTGATTCCACTAGTGGTGCCCTTGAAGGCGGCGACCGGACCTTTACAAACAAGGTTGGGGCAATCTCCACACAAAGCTTGGAGGCTCTCAACAAGACCACGGAGCTTCACCATAATGGAATGTGGCTCCGACGTGACCTCAACCGTCTAGGGTGCTCAAACACCCAAGAGTAACAAGATCCGCAAGGGATTAGTGGGGGGAATCAAATATCTCTTGGTGGAAGTGTAGATCAGGGCCTTCTCAACCAATCCCTATAAAATCAACAAGTTTGATTGGCTAGGGAGACAAATCGGGCGAAAATGAGCTTTGGAGCAACAATGGAGCTTGGGGAGGTAAGAGGTAGTCTTCTTGGGGAAGAAGACCCCTTTATATAGTGGGGGAAAGAATCCAACTGTTACCCCCACTCTCAACCCAAGCACAGTGGTACTACCGCTGCTAGGAGCGGTACTATCATATAGTAGATCGACCAACCATGGAAGTAAAAAAAAATACTTTCGTTCCTACCACCGCTGAGGCTGCGGTTGTGCAAAAGTCCGAGAGAGCGGTAGTTAAAAACTACTACCGCCCAGAGAGTGTTACTACCGCTGGCACCTGCGGTACTACCGCTGGCACATTGCACAGACGGGGGGAAACAAGTTGGAGCTCCATTGAAGCTATGGAAAGGTGGTGCAATAGAACAGATGTGTACGTGTTGATTCCACCCAAACCTTTCCAAAACGGACGCCCTCTTAATAGTACGGCTTTCCTACGACTCAAATCCACCAAAGAGAAACACAGAAAGCAACCGTCTTTGATAGACTCCGAGGGGCACTGAATCATCTTGTGCCTAGTCATGAATTATCTGACATGATCAATGCACTCGATTAGTCCGCACATGCATTTTCATCAATCACCAAAACCACTTAGGAGAACTATGCCCTAACACACATGCTTGCAAGCTTATTGTGATGTCGTATTACCGAGAGGGGCAGATATATCTCTCCGTAATACGGAGTGACAAAATCGCAGTTTCGGTCCATGCCAACCTAACATACACTATCGGAGTGTCACGCCCAAGATGCGACCCTATCCTCAATCTGGCATGAAGGCCTCGTCAGTGATAGAAGCGCATCTCGTCGTGTCGCAAGAATGGATATCGTTACAAGTACATGTACTGAAAAGAAGAGTTGTATAGAATTGGCTTACACTCGCCACAAGCTACATCAGAGTCACATCAGTACATTACATAATCATCAAGAGTAAGAGCAGGGTCCGACTACGGACGAAAATAAACGACAAAAGAAGAACGACGTCCATCCTTGCTATCCCAGGCTGCCGGCCTGGAACCCATCCTAGATTGAAGAAGAAGAAGAAGAAGAAGCAACTCCAAATGTACAATCATCGCGCTCGCGTCAAGTAACCTTTACCTGTACCTGCAACTGGTGTTGTAGTAATCTGTGAGCCACAGGGGACTCAGCAATCTCATTTCCGAAGGTATCAAGACTAGCAAAGCTTAATGGGTAAGGTATGGTTAAGTGGTGAGGATGCAGCAGCGTCTAAGCATATATTTGGTGGCTAACTTACGAGTACAAGAAACAAGAGGGGGAAGGTCTACGCATAACGGACGTGAACTACTGATGATCAATTGAATGATCCTGAACACCTACCTACGTCAGACATAACCCCACTGTGTCCTCGATCGGAGGAGGAACTCACGAAAGAGACAGTCACGATTACACACCCAGTTGGCAAGTTTTAATTAAGTTAACTTCAAGTTATCTAGAACCAGTGTTAAACAAAGTTCCCACGTTGCCACATAACCGTGGGCACGGCTTTCCGAAAGATTTAACCCTGCAGGGGTGCTCCAACTAGTCCATCACAAATTACCACAAGCCGCATAGAAATCCTCAATCACGAAGCTCGCGATCTCGTCGGATTCCCTAGTGGAAAACCTCAACTCTGAGATTACCCAAAGCATCACCGGAATCCCGATGCACAAGATATCTCGTCAAAGGTAAAACTAATCCAGCAAGGCCGTCCGACGTGTCGACGTACCCGATAGGAGCCGCGTATCTCGTTCTCAGGACACGACGGATGGAACTAGCTACAGGTGCCAAACCTCGAGTTTCCTCGTGGTGGCCCCGCAGGCAGACCGTTTGGGACCAACACCATCAGCACTGGCCCCCCCTGTTTATGTAAAATTACTCCTCGGGTAGCGCTAACTCCCTATGCATTTCAATTTATCAAATTTATTATGTTGGGCAAATGTAGAACCAAAGTTGGGCCTTGCCAGACCAGCTTTAATCTAAAACGAATTATCAAGGGGGTCCCCATAACAACCCCGATCGTGTTAGGAGCGCTCGTTTATGGAACATAACACCGGTAGCCGAAACTAAGAGGGCAAAGGTGGAACAAAACACCAGGCTAGAAAGGCCGAGCCTTCCACCTTTTACCAAGTATATAGGTGCATTAAATTAAATAGCATTTAATAGGGTGATATAACAAGGAACCCATGCTTTCACATGGAAGCAACTGCACCTGCAACTAGCAACGCTATCAACAGGGTTAAGCAAGCAGTAACATAGCCAATCAATGGTTTGCTAGGTTGAACAGGTTGAGGGTTTCATGGCATTGTTGAGAGGGTGATATTTAACAGGTGGTAGGCAACGAGACATAAACGATAGAAGCGATAAACTAGCATGGCAATGATAGTAATGGTATCTGGGGAAATGATCATCTTGCCTGAGATCCCGCTTGGAAGAAGAATGCCTCCGTGAAGCAGACGAACCGTCGTAGTCGAACGGTCCTCACATCCGACACGTTTGCGGAACTCTATCGAGACGGGGAAACCGGAAACAAGCATCAACACACGAAATTCACCACACGATGCACAACACAAATGATGCATGAGCTACTGAATACATGCAAGTCACGGCATGACAATTCCACACAATCAAAACTACACATTAAGTGAAGTTCAATATGCACGAGTTGCATATTGACGAAACTCCACGTTAATTATCTAGTTCACTCCCGGTTATTTACACGGCAATGTTAAAGTTGTCAAACATGCAAAAGGTGAATCGGAAGTTAAACTACCTATCTAGGCATTTTAAATGAGGTCGGAAATGACATATAGCACCTCCGAAACGACCTCACATGTTAATTTACAATTCTGTCCAGATCTGAATTAATGCATTTAATTGGTTGTTAAACAGCAAAACAAATAGGTTCACGTGATTCTACGCGTCAAGGCAAGCAACCTACACGTAGAGAACATCTCCAACGGAGCTACGGATCAAAAGTTACGAGCACCGTAAGATATGATGGCATGAATGCAAAATGTGTGCAACGGCGGCTACGAGCCCTTCAACACATACAAACAGCAAGAGAAAATGAAACTACACGAGATTCTAAGCAAGTTTCATTTAGGACACGATCAAAACGGAGCTACGGTTCGAAAACTACGAGCAAAACAAGAAATGACTACAAACTGCCAAAATCAGCCACATAGCAATTTCTACGTCCCATAACTATGGCTACACAACTCCGGTATGCTCAAGCAAGGCATGGCACAGAAGAGGGCAAGAAGCTCTACTACAACCAACTAACAACAACTAGCATGGCAGCAAGGAGCGCTAGGAAATGAAGACACAAAACGGCATCTCACGCCCTATTTCAGACTTAGTAAAAATAACACCTCAAGAAGGTGCAGTTTTCAGCCTGAAGGCATATTGACAGCAGCAAAACCTATGGCATGAAACTTAACAGCATGCTAGAGAAACATAAGGGGTACAACTAACTCCATTGGACCAACCTCATAAGATCTACAGAACTCAAGATAGAAGCAAGACAAGACAGCAACAAAATAATAACAGAATCCAGACTTAGAAATATTTCAGCTCCTCTAAAACAACACTATTCAAGCAACTTGAGAGCAAGCAAACAACACCTAAACATGCATTTCTATTGCAACTAAAAATACTAGAGGCTAAACAAAACATCCAAGATCAACTCCCTAGTTGACAACTAATTCAAACGAGGCACGGAATAAATCCTACGAATTAAACAAAAGGGCTTCACGACAAAATATCTCGCGAACTAACTTCCTCAAAAACTAAAACTAATTGCATGGAAAAATCCATGGGATTTTTCTACCCCGGAAACATATATAATATGTGGGGTTTGCAACACAAAACAAAGCCACACAATAATGCGGGAAAAAAAAACCTAGACACGAAAAATTAAACTAACGGGCTATCCCTACACGCAAAAATACACTTGACCGCTCTAAAATACGTAGAAATATGGTCCCTAAAACATGGACATTAAATCCATGGCATGCGGGCAGTCCGGACACGCACGAGAATTAACTACGGAACGGATCCTAGTTAAACAGCACGTAAAACGAGGCATTAGGCACTCTAAACAGCGCTAAACAAATATGCATGTTGGATAATCGTGTTCTACCCGCAAAGCTACCCCAAAACGATATATAGCACGCGTCGTTCCGACTTACGGTTTAAAAGTTACGGGGGTTTAAATAAATAGCTAAAACCTGAAATTAACTAAACCGAAAAAGAAAAAGAAAAACTTAAATCTCTAACGGGCCGAGCTGGGGCGCAACTTAGATGCATGACGCCTAGGCGTGGAATAGGAGGGCAGGGGGTTAGCTCACCTTGGGCCAACGGGCCAGTAGAGGAGGCTGCCCACGTGGGAGCCGGCCTGGCACGGGCCTTCGGTGTTGCTGGGCTGAGGCGGGGCGAGTGGAGGAGGCCCAGGAGCGCGGTCATGGGGACGCGGTCAACGCCCGCCGTGCTCCTCGCTCCAGGGAACCGGCGGCGGCTGACGAGGGGATCCGACAGGATCCGGACCGGCCGGAGCTCGGGGAAGGACCCCCGGCCTGGAACTGGCCCGATCCGGCCTCAAGTCGCCGGCAGACGGAGGCGGCGGCGGCGCATCTTGCGCAGGTCGGCGAGCAGGCGAGCGGGCAGGCGGCGGGGTCCGAGGCCGGCGCTGGCGACGGGGCGCTGCAGGGAGGTTGGCGCGGCGGCTACTGCAGGCAGCGGATGGGGACGGCAGCGGCGGTGCTGGCCGGCGGGGCTGGCAAGGCAAGGGCCGGCCTGGGCGGCGGGATCTCGGCGACGGGAGCAGGGAGCCATGGGGGAGGCTTGGGGTTGCAGGGGCTCGGGCACTCGGCGGCGGCCGGTTGGGCCTCGGCGGGCCGCGCGCGGGCTCGGGCGGGCCGACGGCGCTGGTGGGGAGAGGCTGCTGCGGCTAGGGTTAGGGTTTGGTAGGTGGGGCGCGGAAAACGAGGCAGGGAAGAGGGGTTGTCTAATTAATGGCATGGGGGGTATTTATAGAGAAAAAGGGGGCTCGGTTAACCGGAATCGCGATCCGGATCCAACCGCGGGGTCGGATTCGGACGATTCCGAACGCGGGTATGGGTACGCGGCCGTGGAGGGAATAACCGGAGACGAGAGGGAGAACGGGCGGCGCGGCACGAATTTTAAAACACCGACACACGTCCGACGAATAACCGAAGACGGTGCCGCTACGGGCGACCGTTCGGGTACCAGACGGTCTCCGATCGCGACGAAATTCGACAGGCGGCCTCGCTATAACTAAACACGACCGCACGTCAAATCTCAACCCGATCAAAGAAAGTTTTAAACGCACTTTAAAAACAGGGTTTCGACGGTGCCGCGGGCGCGTGCGTGTGCGGTCGGACTCGGAACGAACAACGACGAGAACCGACAACTACTAACGGATGCAATTTTGAAAACGGGCGGCACCGGAGACACCGATGCACTGCTGATGATGCGCATGATGCGATGATGATGCGACAAATAAAATAAATCACATGACGAAAACGGAAAGAGAGGGGAAGCTTCTAGAACGTCGGCATCGGGCTGTCACACGGAGGTACCTATAGATCACCTTTATGATCACCCAGTTATGAATTGATGTTTGGATAGACACTAAGGAACAAATACTTGACATGAAGAAATTTGTAGCAATAAACTAAGTGATACGATCGATTTATAAGCTTACAGTTAGGTCTTGCCCATCACATCATTCTCGTAATGATGTGATCCCGTTATCAAATGACAAATCATGTCTATGGTTAGCAAACCTTAACCATCTTTGATCAATGAGCTAGTATGGTAGAGGCTTACTAGGAACACAGTATTGTTTATATATCCACACATGTATTTAAGTTTCCGATCAATAAAATCCTAGCATGGATAATAAATGTTTATCATGAACAAGTAAATATAATAATAACCAATTTATGGCCTTTAGGGCACATTTCCAATGGCCAGGGCACCAGGATTCCTCTCCCGCCATCGGCTGTCGGAGCGGTTAGCGGGGGAGGGGAGGGGAGGGGTGCGAATCCACATGCTCGTCGGAACATCGAAGGAAGGAGGGCTTTACCATAGCCGCCTTGCGAGAGAGCAAACAAAACATGATCCGTTGACACGTATGCTACAGTCTATCCTTAGTTCCTATTGTGGTTTTCTTATCACTAACTTGCCATGAGGCATGTCTCCTCCAATTCTTCACAAATTCATTGAAGATAAAGAGTGGTTGATAAGACGATTCTATCTTAAACTTTCCACGTAATTTAGAGAAGGCAACAACAATATGATGTACAATGGTTGTCTTTTGATACTATCTCTAATAACTAGTTATTTATAAAAACATGGTAAGAGATATTATTACTAAGAGATCATCTTTTAATCAAAAGAAAATAAACATATCTTTTGCTTTCTCTTTCCTCCACTCATCACACATTCCATGCGGCACTCTTAAGATGGCACTATTATAGACAACCTAAATGAAAAGGAACGCTTATGCCCTCGACAAATCTTGAGTATGATGGACTTGGAGCATGTCTAACAGTGACCCCCAAACCGGACAACACATTCGTCCACACACCAGTGCGAACACTGATGCAGGAGTCGATCATCCAATTGTAGTTGCACACATTTCAAAGCAGATTTCAACTAGAAGGATTTCATAAAACCGGATGATTTTCGTACAAACGAGACAAATTTATTTAAATTTAGGACATTTTTCAACTACACAATACCTAGCTAGGCTAGACTATTCTAACCTAGTCTATAGGCCGCGGCGGATCCCGTTTCCCATGACATGTATTCCCCATGTCTGGCAACAAGCTCACTGGACAATTGTGAGTTCAAGAGCTAAATGCTTCAGCTAGAACTAAAGAATAACCTCCGTCTCTGTGAGACCAGATCAACGGTTGGCTCTTGGGTGAGGGAAGATGGTTGTTGTGGCCTACACCCCCGCGAAGTAGTTCGGGCGCACCTTCAACATGGTTTTGTATCTGTCTACGGGCCATCAACTTCTCTAGGAGAGCGACTTGACCAAATCCTGGTCGTATGTGTCTTCTGGTGTGCATAGATGACTTCCCTGATGTTGCTTCTTAAAGATCTTGGGTTTCAACAAGATTACTCCGCTGAGACGAGGCATGGAGATGACAACGAGCATTGTTCTCATTGCACCACTGATAAATCATACAAACCATATGATTTCGTATAAATCGGATATATTTCAACCAAACTATAACAAACTGGGCTAGACTATTCTAACCTAGTCTGTAGGTCACGATGGATCCCATTTCCCATGACATGTCTTTCCCATGTTTGGCAACAAGCTCACCGGGCAGTCGTGTGCTCAAGATCTAAATGCTTCAGCGAGAACAAAAGTATAGCCTCCACCTCCGCAAGACCAGATCGACGGTTGGTTTTTGGGCGAGGGAAGACGATTGTCGTGGCCTACACCCCTGTGAAGCGGTTCGTACACACCTTTAACATGGTCTTGTATCCGTTTGTGGGTCGTCAAATTCTCTAGGAGAGCGACATCTCCACATCCTGGTTGCTGGTGTCTTATGGTGTACGTTGACGACTTCCATGATGTTGGTTCTTAAGGGCATATCAAACGTTGATCGGCAAATTCCTTTGGTATATGTACGTTTTTCTGTCCGGATGTGGTCCTTGGACATGATATGGGAGGAAGCCATCCAACGCTCTAATTACAAAGTATCTGACTGGGAGGAGAAAAAGTAGGTAGGGCTGATGCATATGGTGGGGATATTTATGGTTTAGTGTCCGGTTGGGAGGAGAGAAAGAAGAGGGGACCATGCATGTGCGGATGAGAGGAGGGAGAGAAGAGAGGGGCATGCATGTGGTTTGTCAAGTGTATATCCACACTTCCGTCTCCACTTCGCTGGAATCTGTAAGTCCAGACTCCTAAATATACATATGCAGGTCCCCATTGGATGGTAAAAGTGAACAAAAGTGTTCGATCGGACATATACGGAAGGTTTGCCGGTCTCCCGTGTAGATGCCCTAAAGCTCTTGAGTTTCAACAAGATTGCTCCGCCAAGAGGAGGCCCGAAGACAACAACGAGCATTGCTCTTATTGCACCCGATAAATGCAAACGAAAGACGGTGTTGGTTTGTTGAGAAACTTGTTTGTAATTTCTTATTCTTTTGGTTAGTTTTATCTGATATGTTGCATTCGACCTTTTGCAAATATTTACTATATATAAATAATGTTTGAGTATGTTCATCAAACCAATTACCTTTCATTAAGCTATTATAATTAGAATTATTTACACTTTCAAACTTAATTATAATGATGGTGTATGTGTGGGCGTGCGTGTAAGAGTGTATGAACTTTAATATTTGAGTGAATTCCACATTTTACTTTCTAGATATGCATTTATGATATTAATTATCCCGTTGGATGAAAATTCGTCTGGAATACCCCTTTAAGAAGCTTTGAATTCCCGTTTTTTATGCTTATCTATTAAGCAAGGTGTGAGGTGATGTTTGGGGTTCAAAAATATGTGGATGAGGACGGAAAATGAAAGAGATGGAGAAGAGAAGTCTTGGCATGATCGTTCATTTTTTTTATTGTGAATAAAGTAGAATCGAAGTTGCTTACATAAATGAGCATACACTCATCCATATGAACGCACGCACGCACACTCTATTCATGAACACCTTTGAGAGACTAAGACTGCATATCATGTTGAGATTGACGAAGTCGTCACAAACGCCTTCGTAGTCGACAGGAACGTCTCCTCCGAGTGGACGCACATCGTTGGAAGGTCTCAAATCTGATGGGCACGGAATATCACTGGCCACGTAACCATCCAAGCATATGTTGATTTGCGCATAATTGCCAATTATGCACTGTGTTCTTTACACATATTTTTAAAAATCATTGATGCAACATGTCCAACCCATTTAACATAAACAAGCAAACTGAAAAACTAAACCGTGTTAAATGTCCCCAAAAATTAATATTTAAACAGAAGATCCACTAAATGGGTAATATGTGCCACAAATATATAACAACGGGGTAAAATAGAAAATCCATTGTTAAAATTTTGCAGTTAAGATGGTCATACTGATAGTCTGTTCATTAAAACATTTTCCTTTTTTCTATATATGAACTCTAGATTGAGACACAACTTTTCACCGAATTGTCTACTAAGGAAACGGTATTGCATAGTAAGTACTTCCTCCTTTTCAAAATATAAGACCTTTTAAAGATTACACTAGGAGACTACAAACGGAGCAAAATGAGTGAATCTACATTTTTAAATATGTCTATGTACATCCGTATATATCTCATAATGCAATATCTAAAAGGTCTTATATTTAGGGACGGAGGGAGTATATACTAGCACTTATCAAAATAGTCATATGATCCATTGCGTGGTTGGAAGGGAAAAGGAAGACCCGAAGCATCAAAAACGATGTTGCGTAATACTCCCTCCGTTCCGAAATAACTGTCTTAAATTTATATTAATGTTTTAACTTTATATTAGAGCTAGTATAAAGTTATACTAAACTTAAGACACTTATTTTGAAACAGAAAAATTATAAAATTATATCAAGTTTGAAACATTTATTTTGAGACAGAGGGAGTAAATAAGTACAGTATATAGTAGTAGCACTTATCAAAAGAGTCATATGAGCCATTCCGTGCTTGAAAAGGAAAAGAAGACCCGAAACGTCAGAAATGAAAAAAAAACTTTTGTAAAAAAGACGCCGTTTATATTAATGCCTTTACTTTATATTAAAGCTAGTACAAAGTTATATACTAAACTTAAGACATTTATTTTGAAACGGAGAAAGTATAAAATTGTATTAAGTTTGAAACATTTATTTTAAGACAGAGGGAGTAAATAAGTACAGTATATACTAGTAGCACTTATCAAAAGAGTCATATGAGCCATTCCGTGCTTGGAAAGGAAAAGGAAGTCCCGAAACGTCAGAAATGAAAAACAATTTGTAAAAAAGACGTCGTTTATATTAATGTCTTAACTTTATATTAAAACAAGTATAAAGTTATATAAAATTTAAGACATTTATTTTGAAACGGAAAAAGTATAAAATTATATTAAATTTAAAACATTTATTTTGAGACAGAGGAAGTATAAATATTAAATTTAAAACATTTATTTTGAGACAGAGGGAGTATAAATATTAAATTTTAAAACATTTATTTTGAGACAAAGGGAGTATAAATATTAAATTTAAAACATTTATTTTGAGACAAAGGGAGTAAATAAGTAGAGTATATACTAGCAGCACTTATCAAAAGAGTCATATGAGCCATTCCGTGCTTGGAAAGGAAAAGGAAGACCCGAAGCGTCAGAAATGGAAAAAACTTTTGCAAAAAAGACGCCGTTATTTTGAGACAGAGGGAGTATAAATATTAAATTTTAAAACATTTATTTTGAGACAAAGGGAGTATAAATATTAAATTTAAAACATTTATTTTGAGACAAAGGGAGTAAATAAGTAGAGTATATACTAGCAGCACTTATCAAAAGAGTCATATGAGCCATTCCGTGCTTGGAAAGGAAAAGGAAGACCCGAAGCGTCAGAAATGGAAAAAACTTTTGCAAAAAAGACGCCGTTGCCGGGGATCGAACCCGGGTCACCCGCGTGACAGGCGGGAATACTTACCACTATACTACAACGACTTCGCTGTTATTTTAGCAATCGTACGGTAATCAATCTTTGAAACTACTTACGAAAGCATATTCAGAGCATCAAAGCCGTCTCCGATCTATCCGCTGAGCATCCGCACATCCCAGCAGCATATTCCTAGCTTCCCCTCGGCTTTACTACCGAGTCGTTATCAGTTTCCGGCTCACTATGTTCACTTGCTGTGGTTGTCCGACCACTCTCCGCTCTTCTCCGGTGAAGATTTCCTGCGTGCAGAGGCTACTTGAAGCCTTCTTTCTTTTACTTGTGAGTAATCTGGTTTCTTAATTCCGCTCCCTTACTTCTTCCTTCTATTTTCGTATTGTCCCTCACTTCTTCTACTTGGTGAAGTTCATGTAGTTTCATAGCCCACCTTAGCTTCGGCTTAAGTTTGTGTAGTTTCATTGTTCTCTGTTGCTTATTTCGAATCAGTTTCTCTTGGGAGGCTCTTTCTCTCTGTTGCTAGGGGAAGCATGATTCAGGTGCCAGATCTCCCTTTTTGTAAAGTGATGACTCGCTCCAGTACTCTTTTGAAACAGTAATGTAGAGAAACATGCGTCAGAAGCATGGTCTTGTACTAGTGTCTTTTCGTATCGTTCTACTCGCAGAAGGAGCTTCTGTGGAGCAACAATTTGCTCTTTATGCGAAAACAACCCTCTCGAGCGCAGCGACTATTTATTGCATTAAGAGATTCTGTAGGGATGTCTGCATCGAAAAAACAGTGTGGGGCGGCCCATTTTAGTGTGCGGAGGTTGAAAAAACCAGGAATAAAGGGAGC
This sequence comes from Hordeum vulgare subsp. vulgare, assembly GCF_904849725.1. Taxonomy (NCBI): domain Eukaryota; kingdom Viridiplantae; phylum Streptophyta; class Magnoliopsida; order Poales; family Poaceae; genus Hordeum; species Hordeum vulgare. Next base: position 476,097,596 of record NC_058520.1, read on the forward strand.
GCACCAGTGTATCACCGGCGCGACTAACCACTCTGCCCGTCTGGGGTTACTTGTTACCCCCTCCGTTCTTAAATATAATTCTTTTAAGAGATTTCATTAGGAGTCTACATACGGAACAAAATGAATGAATCTATACTCTAAAGTATGTCTATATACATCCGTACGTAGTCTATTAGTGAAATCTACAGAAAGACTTATATTTAGGAACGGAGGGAGTAGTTAGTAGTACGATGGCGACCTACTAGAGGCGACCGGAGCCGTCTTCTCCTAAAAATACTTGCTCAAAATTTCCTTTCTTTTATGTACATGATCAATATTTTCCTAAAAATACTTGTTCAAAATTTCCTTTCTTTTTTTTCATTCTAAATTTTTATATACATTATCAACACATTTTTACTTGTTCAATATTTTTAAAATACTTGCTCAATATTTTTTCAAACATTTGTTCAAAAAATTTATATACATGATGTACATTTTTTCAAATACTTGTTGGATATTTTTCTTCAATTTATTCAATATTTGTTCAACATTTTTTCAAATGTTTTTCAATAGTGTTTACGTGTGTGTGTATATATACATATATATATAGAGAGAGAAAATATTTTAAAATACAAGCAAAAGTAAAAAATAAAACAGAAAACGTAAAAAAAAGCAAGAAAAATAGGTTGTGGCCTTCCGCGCTCATGGGCCGATCGAGCTCACTCGCCCTTGAGCGAGTCCGAAGCCAGACTCGCTGAAGGGGCAAACCTATTTAGCACCACAGGCGCCAGTTACACGCAACCGGCGCCTGCAGCGCTCTGTAATGGACTGGCCCATCTAAAATTCTTCATGAATTTTTTTAGTCCGTGAACTATTTTAGCCCGTGAATTTTTTTATAAAAATGATGATTTTTTTTGTAAAATCGGTGAACTTATTTAAAAAACGATGAACATAATTTAAAATTCATGAAATTTTCTCAAAGTCCGTGAACTTTTTATCAAAATTGATGATATTTTTCGAATTTTTTGAACTTTTTGAAAATTCATGAACATATTTTAAAAAATAGGTCAACTTTTTTTCATAATCATTGATTTTGTTTTTGCAAATCTAAACTTTTTGAAAATTATGTGAACTTTTTGCGCTTTTCTAATAACCAGCGCATTTTATATAAGCCGACCCTTGGGCGCTGCACGCGCCCGTTCCCTAGTGGCGCGTGAAGCGCCAGGTCCCTGCTTTTTTTAAGGTGTAAAACACTGCTTTATTGATCACTAATACGAGTTATAGGAATAAAAATAGTATCAAAAGGTTGGAGGAGCCACACAAAGCTAAGTGATGAGCTTCCATATTGGATAATCTACTTTCATGAGCAAAAGATATGTCTTGAAAGTCATTCGTCCCGTCCTTGATTTCCTTGATGATAGGGGCTGTGACACCACAAGATCCCGAGTTGATTTCTTTTACCACATTTAGGCAATCATACGCTACTGCTACCTTCAGCAGTAAGAGATCCCTTCCCAAAGACTGTGCTTCATGACAAGCTAATGTTTCCAGGATATGAGGGTCCGTTAATCCATGGAAAACAACAGCTGATGAACCCAGGTAGAGGCCTTGATCATCCCGGCATGCTGCGCTAACAGCGCATATGGGGGGATTTTTGCATACTGCGCCATCGACATTCACCTTTGTCCATCCCGCAGGTGGCGGAATGCATCTTTAAACAGTAGATTGCATCGGTCTTGCATGTGATATAGATGTTTTTGCCTTGGTCACTTCCAATTCAGCTATGAATTTGTTGACAAAGGAGTGTGTTGCCAAAGGACTTTGGTGTTCTCCTTCATGGATCAATCTCCGTCTCGCGAACCAAATAGCCCATAGTGTGACCGTGATCTTGACCAACTCCTCCGCTGAAACCGACACTATCATACTGAAGAGCCACGACCGTGTGTCTGGTTCCGTTGTAGCTAGCATATGCTCAACTAGCTCTTGGTCGTGAAGCACCCAGACACACCGCGCCATTGTGCAGGTAAGAAGGGAGTGGAGCCAAGAGTCCTCTGCTCCACATATCGCACAGGATGGGGAGGACACTGTATGCCGATGATGACGAACATCCGCTGTGGGCAGAGAAGTTTGTGCAAGTCGCCATAGAAACACCTTGATCTTTGACGGAACCTGAATTCTCCACAGAGTGTCCCAGCATCTCTTCTCTCTGGTGCTGTCTGCAGGGCCGCCGCGTCCCTCGAGCCAGGTCTCCCGTCGTAGTTTGGTCGTGATGAGCATGCGACAACATGACTTTACAGTGAACTCTCCCTTCTTCTCTTGCGACCAGGCCCAAAAATCATCATATTGTCTCGTGCTAAGTGGTATGTTGAGAATCACGTTAGCATCTAACGGTAAGAAAGTTGAATTGATCAGTTCCTGCCGCCATCTTGCTGAAGTTGGATCGATGAGTTCTGCTACTAGTGTCGGACGGTGAGGCATAAGGCATGCGGTCGGTCTCATGGAGGCTTCCTTAGGGAGCCAGTTTTGGTTCCAAATCTCTGTAGTGTTGCCGTCTCCAATCCGCTTCATCGGGCCTATTTTGATAACTTCTTTACCTTCGATGATTGCACGCCATATCTGTGATGGGTTGTTTCCAAGCTCAGCATCCAAAATCGAAGTTGAAGGGAAGTAGCGTGCCTTTAGGATTCTGGCACTTAAGGACTCCGAAGATTTAAGCATGCGCCAAGCTTGTCTTGCAAGGAGGGCTAGATTGAACAGTTCCACATCTCTAAACCCTAGTCCTCCTTCATATTTAGGTCGTGTCATCACTTCCCTGCTGAAGGCAAGACATAATCACGCCCCTTCTCCAGCTCGAAAATCCACAATGAACGAGCACTGGCCCATTAAGGCATGGCGTCGCCCATCTTTAAAATTAAGGCCCACATGTAAAATATCAATTAGGCCAAGAACTAGATGGGGAGCACTAAGTGTCGGACGGTGGATAATAAGAAAAGATTTGCTGTCTGTCCAGCCATTGGATGCACACGTTAATGATCGTCTGATCTATTTACGTGAGCAACCATCCTTTATAACAATAATAGTGTTGCACAAGGCCCTCGGCAACAAGAGTGGTGTTGTGATTTTTTTTTTGCAACTGATGTCTTGTTGTAAAAAAAGAAAATTCTCCTTCACCATTTTGCAACAGTGATCGTGTTAGAATTTTTATTTTTTTGCAACAGAGGTCATGTTGCATTTTTTTACAATAGATGTCTAGTTGTACAAAAAAAATATTCATCTTATGCAACAGAAAACGTGTTGTAGAAATTTTTGCAAGAGTGGATCAGTTGAAGAAATATTTTTCAGTGTGAGACACGACACTCATCGATAGCCCATGTGCTTGCAAAATATAGGGAAGAAAACAATTAGACGGGAAAGATCATGAAGAGATAAGGTTAGGGAGAGAGAAATTGATGGATCCCACAAGGGACACGCGTCATTCAGGGGAGGCGAAGGACGCGTTGGAGTTTTCTGCCATACTAAAGCTTTTCCCAAACCAATTTATATTACTATAAAATGTTTCTTTAAAATATACAGTACTAAGAAAGGTAGTTCTAAAAAAATAAAAATTTATTAGCCATTAAGAAACTTTTCTTTTTGCGGGTGGTTATGAAGAAACTTGACTTAGCATCAGATTTTTCCGTAATTTGTGTAGATTTATTTTAGGGTTTTGCGTAGATTTTATGCTACATAAAAGAAGCGTTTAAAATAACCAAAAAAATCATTGTGTCACATAGATATATCGGAAATTGGACTTCCTGTTAATAAGTCACGGTGATGTTGTTTGACGCATAAGTGTACTTCTCATGTTGGTGAGTCCTCTTTTTGCATTAGTATAGATTTCATGTTTATCGTGTGTGTGCTTCCGTGTTAGTGTACACTTTTTGCACTAGTGTGCGCTCCGGTGTTAGTATGTGATTTTCTCATGTTAGTGCATGTGTATTTCGCATACTACCATGTGTGTACTTATCATATATAGTTGTGTGTACCTTTTGCATTTATTCTTTTGTGCTTGTTTGTAATTTCTATGTTATTGTGTGCATCGTTCATGGTACCACATATACATGCACATTTTACTATCCATATATTTTAAAATGTAGTAAATTAAAAAATTAAAAGATCTAAATAGTAGGAAAAAAACGAAAGGAGAAAATATAAAAATTCTAAAACCCTAAAAATATGGGAAATGAAGAGCAAATATTTCTAAACAAAGCCTTGCACACACCTTTGCTCGCTACATGAGTCGCTCCCAGCGCAACACACGTCAGCGCAGGTGTGTCTTGCTCGCCTCCCCCGCGCTCCCTAGCAGCCTAGCCTCTGGCCTTACTGCACTGGTGTCTAAAAAATGTTTTTGGATATTACTTATATTGATCAATGAAGCTGCCCGGTTCAGGAAAAAAAATGCTGACATTATACTATGTTCGTATGGTGTTTCCATACGAAGGTGTTATTATTGGCCTCATTTGCAACTCATTAGTTTATGGCAAAGTGGCTAACGTCACACTCAAATTCTCCCTTCTACTCCCTTCGTTCATAAATATAAGTTTTAAAAGATTTATTATGAACTGCATACGGATGTATATACACATATTTTAAAGTGCATATTCATTAATTTTGTTTTGTATGTAGTCTATAATGAAATTTCTAAAATGTCTTATATTTAGGAACGGAGAGAGTAGATGTTTAGATATGAATGAATGGAAAAATAACTGTCATATTGTAGTGAGGTTTGATTGACAATATTATCATGATTATAAGGAAACCACACACTTCAATGTAATAAGAACTGTATCTTGATTAAACTCTGACCAATGATTCCATTAGCATATCAATGGAGTACAAATCACAACTATAACTAAATGCTTTGAAATGAGAAGCATCGATTTGAACAACACACTAGTAGGCAAAGATGGTCAAAACATCATTTTGAAGAAACAACATACTCCCATGTAGTATAACCGAAGTACTTCCATATATGAGTTAGTTAGTTATTTTGACAAATTATTAAGTTTACACTTCTATAAAGGTTAATCCATGAATCAGGAAGCTTAGTCCCATCATATGAAACTGTAGTGTACTAAAACTACCCCCCCCCACGCGTCCGCGTGGCACGAGGAGCGGCTCGGGAGAACCCTAGCCACCACATCCCTCGAACTCTTGAATCGGCGTCTGATGACACCGCCAGCAAAGCCCATGTGGGCGGACGACGTGGTGGGCGTTTTTCTCGTGTTCCATGCATGTCGAGGACGAAGGGAGGCTCGACCATCTCTATGTGGCGCCCCCCGGACGGTTAGGCCTCGATAACTCACAGTGGTGCCCTGACTTTGTTTCACCATCCCCGTCCAATGGATTTTTGGGGGATGGCGCCCTCCTGTTCAGGAGACACACCATGGCGTCGTTACTCCAGGCATTGACTCCTTTACATGCCATGTTTGCGATGGATGGGCGTCGACGTGGTTATGACGTGGTCGGAGTCTCTGACACCCTTATGGTGTCGCATGTGTGTTGGGTATGTGTGCGGATAGTAGCGGTGCTTGTTGGCATTGGCTGATGGTGTGGAATGGTGGTAATGATGCTTCGAGCCAAAGCCAACGGCAACGCCCATGGGAGTCATTATCCTCCTTGTGGGTGGCGAGCTCTTCGAGAGAAAACAAAGATTTTGCTGGAGGATCGAATAGTGACGTCGTTTTCTCTCTCTGGGGCATCGTCTTTAAGATCTCGACCTTTCTTGTGATTCCTTGGTGCTGGACATGCATGACATCGTGATCGCACGCGCTCGACCAATGGCGGGGTACTGATATTGCTACTTGTGTGGCGATGATGGTCGTAGAAAGATGGGTAGGGTGATAGCTTGCCTTCACCGCCTACAATCTGACTTATTCCTAAGTGTGAAATCAGAGTTGCAGCGATGTCGGGTGACACAGTGTCAACGATGTCGCGTGATGGGCGGCTAGGGCTGTAATGATGCTAGGTGTGCTCCTCATGTTGCGAAGTCCGATTTTCCTGGTCATTGACATGTTGTAGTTGTTTATTTGACATATGCGAGCAAGATTTTCGTGCTTCGTTTGGTCTCAGAGTTATTGGTTCGTCGTCCGCAATAAAGTCGGAGTCACTTTTTGGGGAGTTTTCTGTTAATTAATCGGACAACTCTGTTCTTTTAATGAGTGGAGATCCTAAGGATTAGAGAACACATTTGCCAAACATCAAGTACCTGAAAATTTCGACGCATTAGTGTGTTCTGCTTTCACGATAGGCCAAAGACGGGGACAACACGGGGAGCGACAATGAGGAGCCCTGACCCCGATGAGGTTGAACCGTTAACGGGCAAAAGCCAACAGGAGCGAGTCCGACACTTGACTACACAGATGCGAGGATGCGGTTGTCGTCACCAGAGTTGTTGGAGATCGAATGGACTAAAGGGATGGTCGATGGCGATAGACAACACGGAAGGGGGGGGGGGGAGTCGAGCGAGGGGTGGTGCGGCAAGAACGTGCGTCACAACGCTTACTAGCTATGAAAGACACAGACAGTCGGTTAGAGCTAGGTCACACGGAGGAGGAGGAACCGTCAAGCACGGGGAAGGAAGAAGAAGAACACGTGGCAAGCCCGATCGTTGCCGTTGGACCCGAAAAAACGGATTGACGCTGAAAATTGTTTCAGGTACCTGACCGTATAGACGGTCCAAAAAAATATTCTCCATGAACAGTACTGTCCATGAATCAGCCTTTGCTGGACGAAAAATGCTTAGCCACCAAGTTATGTGCTCGTCCAAGTCGTTGCCCAAGAAGCTTCTCCCGAGACGACAAGACCACCGTGGGCGCCGACGGATGTCGGCCTCGCACCACGTGTCACAGTTCCGCCCAACGCATCCTCGCGATCTCCACCGGCCCTTCTCCCTCGTGGGTCCCGCAACGACGTGCCTGCGATGACGACGCCTACCCGTCCGCGTCTTCAAACTTAACCCCCTCTCCCGTCCACCCGCACACGCACCCTTCGTCCCGCTGCCACCTGGGCCCCGGCCTTAACTCGCCATTAAGCCAGAGGGTAGAGCTGGACCCAAGTCGAGCGCTGGGGCGCGTCGCGTACGGCGTGGACGAATCCTACCAGTTTCAAACCAAACCGCCCCTGCCCGCATCCTGGCCGTCCGCGCGCCGCCCGGACGGACGGCCCCGATCGCGTCGCGCGCCGTATAAAGCGTCGCCGCCAGGCTACGCGCACCCGGAGGTCTTTGCGTGACCGCGCAGCAAAGGGGAAAAAGAAAGGAAAGGAAAGGAGAGGAAAACTAACCGAGAAAAGCGTGGGAGGAGAAGAGAGGGGAGCATGGCGGAGCACAAGGAGGAGGAGCCGGTGGCGGAGTCCATGATGGACAAGATCTCCGACAAGTTCCACGGCGGCGGGGGCTCCTCGTCGTCGTCGTCGTCGGACTCGGACGACGACAAGAAGGGGTCGGCGGCGGGCGTCAAGGCCAAGATCTACCGCCTCTTCGGCCGCGAGCAGCCCGTCCACGCCGTCCTCGGCGGCGGCAAGCGTAAGCCCCCCCACGAGCTCCGTGTTCCAGATTCGGAAATTGATTATGGTTTGGTGCTTAGATCCGGTTCGATCTGATCGCGTTTCGTCTCGCTTGTCGAACTGTTGCTACTTCATTGCTTGGTACGGAGTCATAACTAGCTGTAGCTTTAGGATGGGAAGAAGCGATAGGACCCCCCCGGTTATGTGATTTCACAGCGCATCAGCCTGTTCTAAAGCTTGCTTGGAGGGTTTAGAGTTAGTTCTTACGCATTAAACTGAAGGTTTGCGTGCTTAATTCGAGTATGGCCATGGTTAAACGGCGGCGGCACAGTTTGTCGTCACTCTAAACCCCTAATATGCTGCTGACGATCTGGGGGCAGTGGAACAGATCTGGAATGCTTAATCGCCTAAATGTTTATTCGGGGTTTTTGGCCTGATGTGAATGCTTTATAAATTTATTCCATTCTGCTTGCAGCTGCTGATCTTGTTCTATGGAGGAACAAGAAGATCTCCGGAGGGGTGCTCGCTGGCGCTACGGCCATCTGGCTGCTGTTCGAGGTCATGGAGTACCATCTGCTCACCTTAGTGGGCCACTGCCTCATCCTCTCCCTGGCCACCCTGTTCCTCTGGTCCAATGTCTGCATTTTCATTCACAAGTGAGCTTCTCCTCACTTCTATCTAGATGGAAAAAATCGATTGAACTTATGCTAGTGCTAGACCAGCTGCTGTTGATTGTGATGCCTGCACACACCGTCCTTTACTAGCCATTTGAATTTGCTGATTGTTTAGCACTTCTCATATTCCTTTGTATTTATGATGATGTTTTAGGTCTCCCCCGAACATTCCTGAGGTGAAAATTCCGGAGGACTTGACTGTAAACATTGCCCTATCACTGCGGCATGAGATCAACCGGGGCCTGTTTACCTTGAGAGAGATTGGTCATGGTCGTGATCTGAAGAAATTCCTCATTGTATGTTGTTTACCTCTTCAATTTCGCAATGATTAATGGCTGGTGCTTTCTTGATCCTGCTCATGAACATGTGAATGTTCTTTGTATTCCCAGGTGATTGGAGGGCTCTGGGTTCTTTCTGTTCTTGGGAGCTGCTGCAACTTTTTGACATTGTCATATATAGGTAATGATCACTGGTGCTGGAAGCTTGTTTTCATCACTGTTCACTGAATACCAATGCAAGTTATTAATGGACATGTATCATTTTTGCGAGTGCAGTCTTTGTGGTGCTGTACACTGTCCCAGTTCTGTATGAGAAGTATGATGACAAGGTTGATGCTTTTGGTGAGAAGGCCATGATCGAGTTGAAGAAGTATTATGCCATCTTTGAAGAGAAGGTCCTGTCGAAGATCCCGAAGGGTGCTTTGAAAAACAAGAAGCACTAGATCACATGAGTTACCCAGCCGCCATCCGTGTTAATCTCAACTTGTCCCTCATTTTGAAGGATGGTTCTATGTCATTGCGCCTGTCTTCTAGTTAATACTACTTGATACTAGTACATATAGATGTGGTTTGCGGATCTTTTTGTGAAGTGGAGTCATGCCAGTTGAAAAGTGTTGATCTTCGTTATTGCTTATTTTTCAACGTTCAGCATGGTTACTCTATCCGGGAGCCAGAAATGTTATGGCATTATCATTGTTCTAGTGCCTAGTGAACTTTGTGATATACTCCTACTGCTTTAGTGATTTATCCAGTCCTGTGCTTGGTGAGTTTTTCTTTGTTTCTTCCATTTATGGGTATTGATAGTATTTCATTTGGTTAAAAGAAATTCGATAATTTGATACATTTTCACCAAGTATTTATGTAGGGTTCCAAACAGAGGGTTCACCTATATTGATGCCGGACCTCCTAGCATTGTAAGCATCACAAATGCACTAGCCGTGTTGCACAAATATTGAATGTTACTTTTATTTTATAGCCTTTCTAAATGGATCAAGTTTGAATCAATTCATGTATAAATCGTGTATCTTCCAGGTCTGGATAGCATTGTTGGTCGTAGCTGCAACAGTTAACCATTTGTTGTTTCAGATTACATGGTGGCAGTGATCTGACCATTTCCTTTTTTCAAATTTTACGGCCTCTATAGTTTATCTGCTTCCTATTTCGCCAAGACTGATGAAATAGAGAGCAATATACATCTATAGTTTATTCAAAGCAACATGTATAATCTGATCATAGATTAACAATTCATCATCATATAACGTCTTCGCAAGTATCTATACTATATTAAATAGAAGTTGGTGGAGTACGTCGTTGATTCACATAATGCCAAAACAATTTGGAAACCAAGCATTTCATCAATTTGAAAATAGTATTTAATGTAGTTAGTTAGCCAAACATTAATTAGATATGAAAATAGTCATTAATGTAGTATTTCAGCCAAGTCAATTTAAAAAAAGAGTCATTAATACACTTAATTAATTAGCTGCTGCAGATACTTAGCACTATGGATTTTCTCCAAACGTATTTCCCCAAATAGTAGAAACTCCTTCCACAACTGTCCATAATTTATCGCCTCACATGCATTATGTATATTACACCAACATCGTCACATCACAGTCAACGCCATGACTTATGAGTACGATGGGTAGACGTGAGGCTCTCGAGTCAAATGGAGCGAACGAGTGAAAGTGGGGAGGGAATTCATGAACGGAGTTTGGTTTATTAAGGGGTGCCATCTTTTCGTAATTACAACGAAGACTTGGACTATTTCCGTGGGAAGGGCGTGAGAAGTGCACGGAGTTGGTGTGGGCATCATTCTTGCTTTAGAGCATCTTTAGCACATTCTGACATATTTGCTACAGTCCGTTGAAATTGGATTTTGCACGGTAAAATATTGCGCTGCAGAATAGACCCATATAATCAAACTGCATAATTTGATAAAAAACATTCAGGACGAAATTCGGAACACACTTCATTCAGAGTTTATTTTACATAGTAGACGATCATACATGTAAGCTAGCTCACCGGAGCTTACCGGAGCAACTATCCTACCGCACTTCGCAAAATTGAGTTCATCGGAGTCGAGCTCGTGCGGTAGTAGATGTTCTTCATTGCTCAGTTGCCGTCCTTGTCGTCCTCATCGGAGGAGAGCTTGACGTAGATGCTCCCGTGTGTAGTGGCTTCGCGGTGCCATTCCTTTGTGGCCAAGGCGAGCGCCGACGCGACACCCTGTTCGTAGAGCACGGTGTCGATCTCCTCTTCCCTCCGACGGCGCTGCTGGTCCTCTTCCGCCTCCCGCGCACTCCGGGCCAGCAGCACGGGCAAAAGGCTATCCGCCTCCGCCGGGGGGGAGGAAATCCTCCGGTCCAACAACGCCCCCGACAGGTCGCTGCGGCACCACCTCGGCCTCCAGCTCCATCTTCACCGGCAGGAGCTCCTCTCTCTCCCTCTTCACCAGGGGGAGAGAGGAGCGCGAGCTCGACGCCTCACAGGAACTGCCGGAGAAGAGGCGGCCGCGCCCGCAGTCGTACTCATCTGTCTCGCAATGGAGGAGCGACGGCGGCGGCGTCATGCCCCATTGCGTGTACCGACGGGCGGCGCGCTTCTGGGCGACGTCAGATCTGACGCGACGAGCCCTCTCGGGGTCGTCGTTCCTATGACCGCCGGAGTTGGCCATCAAGGGCGGTAGAATGGAGCGGCTAGGTGGCGGAATGAAGGCGCGCGACGACGGATCTGAGGCGTCGGGGGTGAGGTGGGGGGCTTTTCGCGGCGGCGGAGAGATAGGGTTTCGACCCGCATCGAGCAGCCGAACCCGCATATATAGCATTCGAGCCGTCACGTTTACGGGCTATCGCAAAAGTTTTACGGGCCGGGCCGCGTTTGCAGTACCTGGTCTGGCATAAAAAAATGCCCAAACACGTATAGTCGCCGGAATTTTACAGTTCCGACGATTATACGGGTCTGGTAGAGATGCTTTTAGAGTGTTATTTGGGAAAGTATTGGTCACAAGTAAATCCTATTCGATGTGTACCATGACGGGTGCATTTTAATAAATTTTAAAAAATATTTTAATATAGTTTGAAATTTTAAAAAATATTTTCATATGGTCACAAGTATTCACATTTAAAAAAAAATCATGAACATATTTTAATATAGTTTGAAATTTTGGAATATTTTAAATATGCGTGGAAATTTTTATTTTCTAATCCACAAACAATTCAAATTCTTGCTTTTAAGACAACAACAATTTCATAATTAGCAAACATTTTGAGAGGAAATGAACATGTATAAGTAGTAGAAGAAAAATAGCTGGACCGATCAAGGGGGTGAGTCTACGAAGAGAGCGTTTGTGACATGTTTGGTTGTCATATCGGATTTGTGTGCATTGCATGCTTGACGCAGTTGGACCTGGTTGACAAAAAAACAGCCCAAAAACTACTACACGTCGGTTGATTACCCGAATTACATCAATGGCTATTTTATGGTGTGTTGTTTGGTTGCCCGCATATGTGCTTCAGGGGCGAACAAATGCAAACCATAGTTCTTTGGTTGAGTCCATGCAGCCCACCACATTTGCAGCACAAGAGTAGGCATAACATACAACACTACTTAATTAACATCACATGAGAGATAAACAACAAATAAACAAGAGGGAAACAACATATAGACTGCATACTAATAGGGGATAAGTTTTAACACATTTGGGGCATCTCATGCCCCTGCGTGACACCAGTGTGTTCATCCATGGGAAAATTATTGACGGTTTCGCAGCAGAAGTTCAGGCCATCACCACTAACAAGTTCATACTAACTACTTCATACCGACTCGTGATCTAGAGGGCAACACTAATGTTTCTCTTGAAATTATGCATGTTGTAGAGGACCTTGCACATGATTAAGTTGGTCTCCTTGTAGTTCTACACCTTGAGGCCAAGGTCGGAGATCCGCTAGACTAGGAGATCGCCGGGGACGATCTTATGACGACGACAAAACTATCGTTAGCCCCTTCTAAGGACCATATGGTCCTGGCACGTCTAGACCTCGACCAAGAATTTGCATCACTTCTTCGCCAAGAGCTTGGCGACACGAGGAGGCTTCAACACCAACCACTACTTTATCACCGCCTTGAACTTAGGTAGGATGATAAGCATGGATATGTCCTCCAAGCCCTTGATCTATACGTAGAAGCGCGGCAGCTCTCATGCCCCCTCTCCATGGTTGCTACTTCTTTAGTTTGCGTTGGTTTTCCCTTGAAGAGGAAAGGGCGATGCAGCAAAGCAGATAAGTATTTCCCTCAGTTTGTTGAGAACCAAGGTATCAATCTAGTAGGAGGAACAAGCAAGGCCCCAATCGTAGTACCTACACAAACAATCAAACACTTGCACCCAACGCTAAAAAGGGGTTGTCAATCCCTTCAGAGTTATTTGCAAGAATGAGATCTGGTAGAGATAGATATAAAAGATTGCGAAAACAAAAGTAAATAAATTACAGCAAGATATTTTTGGTATTTTTTATTTATAGATCCAAAATTATATTATGGAAAATAGATCCGGGGGCCATAGGTTTCACTAGAGGCTTCTCTCATAAAGGAAAATAATATGGTGGGTGAACAAATTACTGTCGAGCAGTTGATAGAAAATCGAATAATTATGAAGATATCCAAGGCAATGACTATGCATATAGACATCACGTCCGTGCCAAGTAGACCGAAACAATTCTAAATCTACTACTATTACTCCACACATCGACCGACTCCTTCCTGCATCTAGAGTATTAAGTTTATGAAGAACAGAGTAACGTATTAAGTAAGATGACATGATGTAGAGGGATAAACTCAAGCAATATGATGAAAACCCCATCATTTTATCCTCATTGTCAACAATACAATACTTGCCTCGCTACCACTACTATATAACTGGGTGAGGACACCGCAAGATTGAACCCAAAATAAGCACTTCTCCCATTACAAGAATTACCAATGTAGTTGGCCAAACCAAACCAATAACTCAAAGAGACTTGATAAGATATGAAATCATGCATATAAGAATTCACAAGAGATTCAAATAATATTCATAGATAACCTCAACATAAACTCACAATTCATCGGATCTCGACAAACACACCACAAAAGAGTATTACATCAAATAGATCTCCATGAAGATCATGAAGAACATGGTATTGAAGATCAAAGAGAGAGAAGAAGCCATCTAGCTACTAGCTATGGACCCGTATGTCTCTGGTAAACTACTCACGCATCATCGGAGGGGCAATGGAGTTGATGTAGATGTCCTCCGTGATCAATTCCCTCTCGGCAAATTACCGGAAAAGGCTCCCAGATTGGATCTCATGGGAACAGAGGCTCTCGGCGACGGAAAAGTATTTTCGTGGCTCTCTTTAGCGATGGGGAATATTTGGGAATTTATAGGCCGAAGTATAGGGTTAGGAGACTTGCACGGGACCCACAAGCCAGCCCCCCTAGGGTGCGTCCTGCAGGCTTGTGGCCTCGTGTCAGGTGTCCTGTCCCCTATTCCAAGTCTTCTGGGTTTCTTCTAGTCCAAGAAAAATCATTCCGGAGATTTTATTCCGTTTGGACTCCGTTTAATAATCCTTATCCGCAATACTCAAAAACATGGACAAAACAGAAACTGGCACTAGGCTCTTGATTAATAGATTAGTCCCAAAAATAATATAAAGCAACATATTAATGCATATAAAATATTCAAAACAGACAATATAATAGCATGGAACAATAAAAAATTATAGATACGTTGGATACATATCAAGCATCCCCAAGCTTAATTCTTGCTCATCCTCAAGTAGGTAAATGATAAAAACAGAATTTTTGATGTGGAACGTGATGACCCATAAGTGTAGGGGATCTATCTCTATCAGATCTCATCCTTGCAAATAACTTTGAAGGGAAGCAGAAGATAAATCAAAAATAAGAGTGTCGAACCCAACGAGAAGCAGAAGGTACTGACAAGCGATCTTGAGCAAGGAATAACTGCAAATACTGAAAGGTAACTTTTTATGGGTTTTCTAGTATAAGCAACAAGGAAATAAATGCAAGGAAAGTAGATGGCGCCGAGGTGCAGCAGGTGGCCCAATCCTTTTGAGCACAAAGGATAAGCCGAGGGACCAAACTTATAAAGACTAAGGCGTTCCTGAGGACACACGGGAGAGATAGTCAAGTGCTTTCACCATATTCCGTCTAGTACTATGTTTTGTATTGATAAGTGTTATGTGGGTGGATCTTAACTAGTGCACCATCTAGGCTAAGACAAGTACACTCTTGTGGTTAAACTTCTTGCAAGCATCCGCAAATACAAGAGAGAAATTAAGGCAAAGCCTAACCATAGCAATAAGTTTTAGGATCCAACACTCCCTTGTGCAAAAGCATGCAAACTGGGGTTCAGGTTTCTGTCACTCCGGCAACCCACCATAAGCATTCTTTATACACGATGAATTCCCCTAGGTCCTTAAAAAGGCGAAGTGTTATGTAGTCGACGTTCACATAACACCACTAGAAGAATAACACCATAACTTAAATATCAATCAACACATATTACTTCAACATCATATGACTACTAGCAACTAGACTTCTTCCATGTCCTCAAGAAGTAAAGGAACTACTCACAAGACATAATAGAGATCATGATCAGAGGTGATGAAAATATGATGAACAATCTGGTCCTAACAATAATTCTCCAACAATACTCAATAGCATTCACCATAAAAGAGTAATCAACACCAGTAGAGTAAAGGGGATGAATAATGCAAGGTACAACTCCGATTGTGATGGTAAAGTGAGATGGGTGAAGATGGAGATGGTGCTGGTGTTGAGAGTGATGGTGATGATGATCTCGATGATGCCCGTGACGACGGGGATGACGACGAGGACGATCTCCCCTTCCGGGAGGAGTTCTCCCCGGTGGAATCTGCCCACCGGAAAGGTCTTTTATTCTCTGTAGGTTTCCGCCCCAGAGCGGTGGCGGAACTCCGGAAAAACTTCTGTCCCCGTAACTTTTAGGTCACGAGGGTCATATAGGCCAAAGGAGAGCACCGGAGGCGGGACCCACCACCCAGGCGGCCTCTGGGCGCGGCCTAGGGGTGACCCGCGCCACCAGGTCGCGTGGGTGCCTGGTGGCCCCCCTCCGGCCCTTCATCGGCCTGTCTTCGTGATTCGTTCGGAAACTTCTTTGGAGTAAAATAAGCCAAAACACTATAAGAACAACATCATAATGTGAAATATATCAATGAATAGAGACAAATTATGATACAAAATAGTGATGCATTTTGGACGTATCAACTCCCCCAAGCTTAGACCTCGCTTGTCCCCAAGCGAACACTGAGCTCGATAAACCTGTCCACAATTTTAGAGAGTGAAGTGTCGATAAATAAGAATACACACAAGAAGCGTCATAATTTCTCTAGTAAACTCAACCATCCTCAACAACAATCTCAACTCATAAGGCCCATATGAAAGAGTAATATCAATTACAATCAAAAGTAGGGCCAAGGGAACTCATCAAACCATGGCAAACATGTCCTTGGTCAAAGAACAACTAATAAATTTTAACTTTTGCTCTTCCTCTTATATTTTGGTGAGATCAATTGAAGCTTTTTGAAAGAACATGTTATTAGTCAAGAATTGAAAATGCTAACACAAAGGAACATGTTTGCTTTACCTAGGATTAACAAACAACTTAATCATCTTAATGATAATGTCAACAAAGTTGTGATATGGCAATTCTCAATGAAACAATATAAATGCATGCATCTTTGTCAACATAAGGTGTCTGCTCTTTTATAGGATAGAAAGAAGTAGGTTTAGTGACTCAACCTAAAAGTAAAAGATTAGCCCTTCGCAGAGGGAAGTAGGGAAACTCATGTGCTAGAGATTTTAGAGATTTTGAAATCATAAATATTGTAAAACAAACTTTTGAGAGGTGCATGCTATGGCGCCAGAAATCCCCGGCGGCCTCTTGAGCTTGCGTTGGTTTTTCCCTTGAAGAGGAAAGGGTGATGCAACACAGGGGCAGTAAGTATTTCCCTCAGTTGAGAACCAAGGTATCAATCCAGTAGGAGAATCAAGCCAAGTGTCTAGAGTACCTGCGCAAACACAAATGAGCTTGCACCCAACGCTATAAAGGGGTTGTCAATCCCTTCAAGCTTGATTGCCAAGTGAGATCTTAAGGCGGAAAGTGCAACGAAGTAAAAGTGTAAGGCTGAAAATATGATGTGGAGTAGACCCGAGGGCCACAGTGTTCACTAGAGGCTTCTCTCAAAATAACAAATATTACGGTGGGTGAACAAATTACTGTCGAGCAATTGATAGAACGACGCAAAGTCATGACGATATCTAAGGCAATGATCATACATATAGGCATCACGTCCGAGACAAGTAAGCCGATACTTTCTGCATCTACTACTATTACTCCACACATCGACCACTATCCAGCATGCATCTAGTGTATTGAGTTCATGACGAACAGAGTAACGCCTTAAGCAAGATGACATGATGTAGAGGGATAAACTCAAACCAATGATGTAAACCCCATCTTTTTACCCTTGATGGAAACAACACGATGCGTGCCTCGATACGCCTTCTGTCACTGGGTGAGGTCACCGCACGGTATGAACCCAAAACCAAGCACTTCTCCCATTGCAAGAATCATAGATCAAGTTGGCCAAACAAAACCCACAACTCGAAGAGAATTACAAGGATATGAAATCATGCATATAAGAGATCAGAAGAAACTCAAATAAGATTCATAGATAATCTGATCATAAATCCACAATTCATCGGATCTCGACAAACACACCGCAAAAGAAGATTACATCGGATAGATCTCCATGAAGATCATGGAAAACTTTGTATTGAAGATCCAAGAGAGATAAGAAGCCATCTAGATACTAGCTATGGACCAGAAGGTCTATGGTGAACTACTCACGCATCATCGGAGAGGTCATGGTGTTGATGAAGAAGCCCTCCGTATCCGAATCCCTCCTCCGGCAGGGCACCAGAACGTGCCCCAGATGGGATCTTGCGGAGACAGAAGCTTGCGACGGCGGAAAAGTATTTTCGTGGATCTCTCGCGCAGTTTTGGATTTTTCCTGAATTTATAGGCGGAAGAGGTAGGGCAGACGAGCCACAGGGGGCCCACAAGCCTGCTAGGCGCGCCCCCTGGCCGCGCCTAGGGGGCTTGTGGCGTCCCCTGGTGGCTTCTGCCTTGGTTCTCACGTCCCCTGTGTATCTTCTGTTCCAGAAAAAATCTTTTCGGAAGTTTTATTCCGTTTGGGTAAAAACACGAAAAAACAGGAACTGGCACTTGGCACTGAGTTAATAAGTTAGTCTCAAAAAAGCTATAAAAGGCATACAAAACATCCAAATTTTGACAAGATAATAACATGGAACCATCAAAAATTATAGATACGTTGGAGACGTATCAGTGCATAATTTGTCAACGAATGCCAGTAGATAGCCCAATACTTCTCATGCTGGACAAGTTTTGAGGAGCAACTCCCATAGTGGGGATGATCACATCCCCTTAGTCTCCTTTGTTTATCACTACCAAAGTTTTCTGATTTCTCATAAACAAAGCGTGAAGGAGGTTTTGTTTGTTGATATTATCTTTTACGAGCTAGGCGCACTCATGCCAGTCCCTCCTTGTGTTAAGGGTTCGCAGATTAGACATGCAAACGAAGGATAAAGCTTGTCCAGTATGAGAAGATCATGAATTATCTACTACTTCTTCATGAGCTAAAACAGAGGCACACAACAGGGAGTAATATTTGAAGGTATAAAGATAGCACATGAGTAATATACTTTAGGAGTGGCGGTGAAATACCACATATAGGGAAGGTATGGTGGATTCTTGGGAAGGTTGAGGTTTCAGGGTATGGATGCACAAGAAGTATTCCCGCTTAGTACAAGGGTTGGCTAGCAAAGGATATTGAGAGCAGACAAATGATGTTGACTTGGATGCAAAACAATATAAAGTTTAACATAAAGAATTGGCATGAAACATCAAGTTTTATTCCTTGTGAGCATAACACTTCAAGCATAAGAACATAAAGGTTTTGGCTATGTCGCTACTAGAAAAACTCATGCTTGTTGTTATGACAAATGTTATGTTTGCCAAGATTAAATAAAGTTTCCAAAGCCATACCTGATATATAAGATCAATACTCCCATCAGAATCAACATATAAGGTCGATTTCATGAAGAGAATACCAGGTGCAACGAAGAAACCAATAGACTTCTCATTAATATTCCATCATAGACTACTGCACACTCACAGATACAAGACTCTCCACATAGGAGTCATAGACCTCAATGCAAACGCCTATTTCATAAGATAACTTCCCTAGACATGATATGACACTAGACTTGACCATAAAAGATAAAAGATAAAGATAAAGATACCGGGCACTCCCCCAAGCTTGGAACAAGCTAAGGGAATGCCATTACCCATGAAGACTTCACTCTTCATCCTTGTTCTTGTTCCTCAGGTAATCTTTAGCGAAAATCATCCATGGCAAAGGTCCTCCCTCCACACAGGATTCTTCAGTCTCCAGGATCCTGCTTTCCGCAGATAAGCCCATGCGCAAAAACTTTAGTTCATACTCACAATTCTGGTTTTGAAGGTTATAAATGTGCCCTTGAAGCTCGAACACTTTGGTTTCCAGTGCGGATATGATTAATCGCACTTCCTTCATGTCCTCCTCATGTTGCTTCTTCAGCTCAGTGATGATATTGAAGTTGGCCTCGACACCACGCTCGATCATTAACTTGTACTTGAAGACTTCTTGCTCCACTTCTTCCATCCTGGCCTTGGTGCTCCCCTCCTTGACAGGTCCCTTTCGATCTTCTTTGTGGAGGACACCATCCTCCAACCAAAGCTTTTGAGGCTGTCTCTTTACCTCAGCGAGGTAAGGCTTGATGACGTTGACAAAGAACTTGTCCTTGGGGGAGTTTGGGGAAGCCATGGCACCTAGGTTTGCTGAAAGTTTTCCTTGCACAAACATATCGAAAAGAAAACGCATGGAATCGCAAGATACAAATCCGGGATGATCCGGGAAAATATATAGCAAAAAATTCTGCACCAAAAGGAAGGTAACAAGCCAAAGTGGGGTCGGAGACGAACTCCAGGTGGTCCAGGTGGCCTCCTGGCGCGGCCAGGAGGTAGCCCGTGCCACCAGGTCGTCTGGAGCCCCTGGAGATCCTCTCCGGCTACACTTCGGCTCGGAATTTTCCTAATTTTGCAAAAACACATAATACAGAACTTTTATTGATGTTCGTGAAGTTTCCTTATCGTATTTCATACCTATTCTTATTCTGCTTCTGCCGTTGTCTGACACAGTATTGCAAAATGTTCTTCATGAGTAGCTACCTGTATCATATCCACCTCTACATTGATGGGGTCTCCAGCCATGTAATGCTTGAGTCTTTGCCCATTCACAACATGTGGTTTTGTGCCTTCATAATTATTAATCTTGATTGGACCGGAGCGGTGGACTTCTTAGATATGGTACAGTCCTTCCCACTTGGAAATTAATTGATCTATACAACAAAACTTTATCACCAACATTAAATTCACGTTTCAAAATTCTCTTGTCATGCCACTTCTTTACCTTTTCTTTGAACATTTTTGCGCTCTCGTAAGCTTCACTTCTCCACTCATCTAGAGAAGTCAAGTTCATGAGACGCTTTTCACCAGCAAGCTTTGGGTCAACATTAAGCTCTCTAATAGCCCAGAAAGCTTTGTGTTGTAACTCTAAAGGTAGATGGCATGCCTTGCCATAAACCATCTTATACGGAGACATTCCCATGGGATTTTTGTAAGCAGTTCTATACGCCCACCAGGCATCTCCTAAATTTTTGACGAGTCCTTTCTAGAACTGTTCACTGTCCTTTGCAAGATCAACTTGATCTCTCTGTTTGTGAGCTCAACTTGCCCACTTGTTTGAGGGTGGTAAGGTGAAGCAATTCTATGATTGACATCATATTTGGATAGAGCTTTTCTAAAAGCACCATGTGTAAAATGTGATCCTCCATCAGTCATGAGGTACCTAGGTACACCAAACCTAGGGAAGATTACATCCTTGAGAATTTTCAAAGATGTCTTGTGATCGGCACTTTCAGTGGGGATTGCTTCATCAAGAACCACTAAAATGTGAGTGTACTTGTGTGAAGGAGGAAAAGGACCCATAAAATCAAACCCCAAGCAATCAAAAGGCTCAATGACTAGAGAATAATTCATAGGCATCTCATTTCTCCTACTAATACTACCAACTCTTTGACACTTATCACAAGATAAAACATAATTTCTAGCGTTTTTAAAGAGAGTAGGCCAATAAAAACCTGATTGGAGAACCTTGTGTGCGGTCCTCTCATCGGCATGATGTCCTCCGTAAGGACTGTGATGACATTGTCTCAAGATATCCTTCTGCTCATGCTCTGGTATGCATCTCCTCACGATCCCATCCGTACCTCTCTAAAAATATGTGGGTCATCCCAAAAGTAATACCTCAAATCGTGGAAGAACTTCTTCCTCTGCTCGAATGTTAAACCTGGAGGCAAAAACTTTGCAACAATAAAGTTAGCATAATCTGCATACCGTGGATCGGAATTAGATTGTACTTTCAAAACAGCTAACACTCCATCAGGAAAACTATTGTTGACCGGAATAGGATCATGTGGTATGTCCTCCATCGTGGAAAGGTTGTCTGCTACAAGGTTGTCTACTCCTTTCCTATCAACAATCTGCAAATCAAATTCTTGAAGAAGAAGGACCCATCTGATAAGCCCTGGTTTGGCATCCTTCTTGTCCATAAGATACTTAATAGCAGCATGATCAGTATGAATGATGACTTTGGAATTAACAATGTAAGGCCTAAACTTATCACAAGCAAACACTACCGCTAAAAACTCTTTCTCAGTAGTAGCGTAATTCTTTTGAGCACTATCAAGGGTTTTGCTAGCATAATGTATAACATTCAATTTCTTATCAACCCTTTGTCCTAACACACCTCCAACAACAAAATTACTAGCATCATACATGATTTCAAAAGGAAAATTCCAATCAGGTGGTTGGACTATAGGGGCGGTTATCAAGGCTTTCTTAAGAACTTTGAAGGCTTCCTTACAATCTTCATCAAACAGAAAAAGGATATCCTTCTGGAGAATATTAATGAGGGGTTTTGAAGTCTTAGAAAAGTCTTTAATAAATCTTCTATAGAAACCAGCATGACCGAGGAAACTACGAATACCTATGATGTCCTTTGGATAAGGCATCCTCTCGATTGCTTCGACCTTTGCCCTGTCCACCTCGATTCCCTTTTCAAAATCTTTTTGGCCAAGAACCATTCCCTCATTGACCATGGAGTGGCACTTCTCCCAGTTGAGTACCAAATTCGTCTCCTCACATCTCCGCAAAACTTTATTAAGGTTGTGGAGACAATGGTCAAAAGAGGTTTCATAGATGGAGAAACCGTCCATGAAGACCTCCACAATTTCCTCACAAAAACCATGAAAGATAGCAGACATACACCTTTAAAAAGTAGTCGGATCATTGCATAAACCAAAAGGCATGCGTCTATAAGCATAAGTACCAAAGGGACAAGTAAAAGTGGTCTTCTCTTGATCGGCAGTGTTAACATGAATTTGAGAGAAGCCAGAATACCCATCAAGGTAGCAAAAGTGAGTGTTTTTGGATAACCTTTCAAGCATTTGGTCGATGAACGACAGCGGGTAGTGGTCCTTCCTGGTTGCTTTGTTCAGCTTCCTGTAATCAATACACATTCTATATCCAATAATAATTCTTTGAGGTATTAGTTCATTCTTATCATTAGGAACCACATTCGTACCTCCTTTCTTGGGAACACAATGTACCGGACTTACCCACTTACTATCAGCTATAGGGTAGATAATACCTGCGGCTAGAAGCTTGAGGACTTCGGTCCTCACAACATCCTTCATCTTCAGGTTCAACCGTCATTGATGATCAACAAACAGTTTAGCATCAGGCTCAAGATTGATAGTATGCTGGCAAATATATGGACTAATCCCCTTAAGATCATCAAGGGTATAGCCAATAGCGCCTCGGTGTTTACGAAGGATTTCCAATAATCTCTCTTCTTCATATCCTGAAAGGTTAGCATTGATAATAATAGGATATACTTTCTTTTCATCTAAATAAGCATACTTGAGCGTATTGGGAAGAGGTTTAAGATCAAACATCGGGTCTTCTTTTGGTTTTGATAGAATTCCCAAAGGCTCAACTGGAAGGTTGTGCTTCAAGATAGCAGGTTGTCTCAAGAATATATCGTCTAGCTCATTTCTTTTCTGCCTATGCATATCATTCTCGTGATCCTCCATAAATTGCTGCAAAGGATTGTTAGAAGGAATAGCAATAGAAGCAATCTCTTCAATAATTTTATCATTACTAGGCAAATCAGTACCACAAGTTTGCTTCGAGAATTTAGAAAAGTTAAATTCATATGGCTCATCATTAAATTCAACAGATACTTTTACTTTCCTGCAATCTATGATAGTTCCACAAGTTTTGAGAAAAGGCCTACCAAAGATAATAGGGAAAAAACTATCTTGGACTGAACCAAGCACTAGAAAGTCATTAGGATATTTTACCTTTCCAGATAAGACTTCAACATCTCGCACAATTCCAATAGGAGAGATAGTTTCTTTGTTTGCAGGATGAATAGTATCATCGACGTTTTCAATTTCACATGGTAGAATCTCATTCATGATCTCTTGATAAAGTGAAAAAGGAATAGCACTGGATCCCAAATCACATAGCTCGTAATAATTATGATCTCCTATTTTAACACATACAACTGGAGTACCTGAAATTGGGCCTTTATTCTTGGCTGTAACAAGGTTAGTAGAAACAACACAAAAATTTATATTGGAATCCTCAATATTACTAGTAACAAGATCCTTGACTAATGCAACTTGAGGATCAACCTTAATCAGGTCCTCATGCTCATCAGTCGTTCTTTCACTTTTATTCAGTCTGCCTGTGACAAAAGAATGCTCCCTCATCCTTGCGGGAAAAGGGGGCTTTTCATATAAAATTGCAGGCAAGATATGGTCAACAATATTGATGTCAACAGGTAATTCCTTAAAAGGTTTATGGTGTTGATCCTCCCTCTTCTTAGAAGAATCAATTTGAGAGGCAAAGTTTTTGCAAAAATCAATTAGAAGCTGGGAATCAAGACCAATCTTAGCACAAAAGATATTGAAGTAATCAATTTTCACATAGATCTCAATGTAATCATGCTCAAAATTTATAACGGGTTCAATACCTTTATCAATCTCCCAATCTTAAGTGTTCTTATGGATCCTTTCAATAAGATCCCACCTAGCTTCAATGCTTTTGTTGGAGAATTCCCCACTAGAGGAGGCATCAAGCATATCTTTATCTTGACGAGAAAGCCTTGGATAAAAATTTGTAAGAATGATTTCCTTAGGGAGCTCATGATTGGGACATTTGAGCATTAGGGACTTCTGTCTCCCCCAAGCTTGAGCGATGATTTCTCCATCACGAGGCCAAAAGTTATAAATATAGTTCCTGTCTCGATGTATTTCATGAAGAGGATAAAACTTTGCATAAAAGAGAGGCAGAAGATCTTGCCAATTTAGTAAATGAGAGTTATCAAGAAGCCTATACCAATCCAAAGCCTTATCTTTTAATGCTAGAGAGAATATCTTTCTCATAACAAAATCCATCGATATACCTGCAAGCTTAAATAAGGAGCATAGTTGTGAAAGATATAGCAAGTGTTCACCTGGATGTCTATCTCGTGCATATCGATTAGCCAAGACACAATCAATAATACCAGTTGGTATTTTAAAGGGCACAATTTCAAAAGGTGGGGGAGGATGCTCCACCCCAATAGCGTTGGGGCGGTTCCCCACAAGCAACAAACCAAGAGTAGAGTTGTCCATAGGGACAAAAAGCGGAAACAGCAAAATAAAAACAACACGTACAACCTAAAGGTTTCCTTATCAATTTCACCTACCAATAGCGCCACACTCCCCGACAACAGTGCCACAAAATGGTCTTGATGACCCACAAGTGTAGGGGATCTATCGTAACCTTTTCGATAAGTAAGAGTGTCGAACCCAACGAGTAGCAGAAGGTACTGACAAGCGATCTTGAGTAAGGAATAACTGCAAGTACTGAAGGTAACTTTTTATGGGTTTTCTAGTATAAGCAGCAAGGAAATAAATGCAAGGAAGGTAAATGGTGCCGAGGTGCAGCACGTGGCCCAATCCTTTTGAACACAAAGGATAAGCCGAAGTACTAAACTTATAAAGACTAAGGCGTTCCTGAGGCCACACGGGAGAGATAGTCAAGTGCTTCCGCCATATTCCGTCTAGTACTATGTTTTGTATTGATAAGTGTTATGTGGGTGGATCTTAACTAGTGCACCGTCTAGGCTAAGACAAGTACACTCCTATGGTTAGACCTCTTGCAAGCATCCGCAAATACAAGAGAGAAATTAAGGCAAAGCCTAAACATAGCAATAAGCTTTAGGACCCAACACTCCCTCGTGCAAAATCATGCGAATCGGGGTTCAGGTTTGTGTCACTCCGGCAACCCACCATAAGCATTCTTTATACACGATGAATTCCCCTAGGTCCTTAAAAAGGCGAAGTGTTATGTAGTCGGTGTTCACATAACACCACTAGAAGAATAACACCATAACTTAAATATCAATCAACACATATTACTTCAACATCATATGACTACTGGCAACTAGACTTCTCCCATGTCCTCAAGAACTAAAGGAACTACTCACAAGACATAATGGAGATCATGATTAGAGGTGATGAAAATATGATGAACAATCTGGTCATAATAATAATTCTCCAACAATAATCAATAGCATTCACCACAAAAGAGTAATCAACACCGGTAGAGTAAAGGGGATGAATAGTGCAAGGTACAACTCCGATTGTGATGGTAAAGTGAGATGGGGTGAAGATGAAGATGGTGCTGGTGTTGAGAGTGATTGTGATGATGATCTCTATGATGCGCGTGACTATGGTGATGACGACGAGGACGATCTCCCCTTCCGGGAGGACTTCTCCCCGGCAGAATCTGCCTGCCGGAAAGGTCTTTTCTTCTGTGTAGGTTTCCGCCCCGGAGCGGCGGCGAAACTCCGAAAAAACTTCTGTCCCCGTAACTTTTAGGTCACGAGGGTCATATAGGCCAAAGGAGAGCACCAGAGGCGGGACCCACCACCCAGGCGGCCTGTGGGCGCGACCTAGGGGTGACCCGCGCCACTAGGTCGCCTGGGTGCTGGTGCCCCCCCTCCGTCCCTTCTTCGGTCTGTCTTAGTGATTCGTTCGGAAACTTCTTCCCCGTAAATTTCAGCGCAGTTGGAGATGTTCTGATATGGCAACTCTTCATGCTATTTTCTCTGCTGAATCATGTGTCTGCTATTTCGGCACCGGAAAGTGGTAAACTGTGTAAAATAAGCCAAAACACTATAAGAACAACATCATAATGTGAAATATATCAATGAATAGAGACAAATTATGATACAAAATAGTGATGCATTTTGGACGTATCGGAATGCTACCTAACATTTTTATCCATGTAATATTCTCTATTGTGGCATGAATATTCAGATCCATATGATTCAGAACAAAAGTATAATATTGAGATAAAAACAATAATACTTCAAGCATACTAATAAGGAAATTGCTTCCTTTCGAAATG
Source organism: Hordeum vulgare subsp. vulgare (assembly GCF_904849725.1). Taxonomy (NCBI): domain Eukaryota; kingdom Viridiplantae; phylum Streptophyta; class Magnoliopsida; order Poales; family Poaceae; genus Hordeum; species Hordeum vulgare. The sequence continues at coordinate 476,123,827 of NC_058520.1, forward strand.
ACATGGTCTTAGAAAGTTATCCCTACAAAATCATATGGTCTCGCTATGCTCCATCTTCACCACACAAAGTATCTAAATCATGCACAACCTCGATCAAAATCAAGCAATTGTTTCACACTTTTTACGTTCTCAAACCTTTTAAACTCTCACGCAATACATGAGCATGAGCCATGGATATAGCACTACAGGTGGAATAGAGTATGGTGGAGGTTGTAAAAACAAAGAGAAGATGGTCTCATATCAACTAGGCATATCAACGGGCTATGGAGATGCCCATCAATAGATATCAATGTGAGTGAGTAGGGATTGCCATGCAACAAATGCACTAGAGCTATAAGTGTACGAAAGCTCAAAAAGGAAACTAAGTGGTTGTGCAAAATATGTAATTCCATTAGTTATATGAAACTGACAAAATAGGAGACTCTCTATGAAGAACATGGTGCTACTTTGAAGCACAAGTGTGGAAAAATATAGTAGCATTGTACCTTCTCTCTTTCTCTCATTTTTTAGTGGGCTTCATTGGCCTCTTTTATTTTTTATGGGCTTCGCTGACCTCTTTTATTTTTTGTAAAGTCCTAAGACTCATCCCAACTTGTGAGGGAATCATAGCTTCCATCATCATTTTCTCACACGAGACAATGCTCTAATAATGCAAATCTTCACACTTTTATTTACTTACAACTTGCAGATTACAACTCGATATCTAGAACAAAATATGACTCTATAAGCAATATGGAAGTGATGGTGCGTGTCATAAAAACGGGACGTCAGTGTTGCATGGCAATATATCTTGGAATGGCTATGAAAATGCCATAATAGGTAGTTATGGTGGCTACTTTGAGGAAAATATATGGTGGCTTTTTTGAGTAAGGTGGGTTTAATGTACCGGCAAAAGTTGCGCGGTACTAGAGAGGCTAGCAAAGGTGGAAGGGTGAGAGTGCGTATAATCCATGAACTCAACATTAGTCATAAAGAACTCACATACTTATTGTAAAATCCTATTAGTTATCGAAGCAAAGTATTAGATGCTTGGTCCTATGGGAAGGGTGTGTAGGAGTTAACCATCGCGCGATCCCGACCTCCACACAAAGGTTGACAATCATTAAACAAATCATGCTCCAACTTCATGACATAACGATTCACCATACGTGAATGCTACGGGAATCACAAGCTTTAACACAAGTATTTCTTCTAATTCACAATTACTTACTAGCACGACTCTCATATTACCATCTTCATATCTCAAAACTATATGCAAGGAATCAAACTTCTCATCATATTCAATGCACTTAATATGTAAGTTTTTATTATATCCCTCTTGGATGCCCATTATATTAGGACTAAATTCATAACCTAAACCAATTACCCGATGTTTAAAGAATTCTCAAAATAATATAAGTGAGGTACGAGAGTTTAATAATTTCTATAAAATACAACACCGTCGTGCTCTAAAAGATATAAGTGAAGAACTAGAGCAACATTGCCTAGCTCAAAAGATATAAGTGAAGCACAAAGAGTATTCTAATAAATTCACGATTCAGCATGTCTCTCTCAAAAGATGTGTGCATCAAGGGTGATTGTGGCAAACTAAAAAGTATAGACTCATATCATACAAGACGCTCCAAGCAAAACACATATCATGTGGTGAATAAAAATATAGCCTTAAGTAAATTTACCGATGGATTGAAGACGAAAGAGGGGATGCCTTCCGGGGCATCCCCAAGTTAGGCTGTTTGGCATCCTTGAGTATATCTTGGGATTCCTTGGGAATCCCCAAGCTTAGACTCTTGCCAGTCCTTATTCCATAGTCCATCAAATCTTTACCCAAAACTTGAAAACTTCACAACACAAAACTCAACAGAAAACTCATGAGATCCGTTAGTATAAGAAAAATAAATCACCACTTTAGGTACTGTTGTGAACTCATTATTTATATATATTGATTTAATATTTACTGTATTCCAACTTATCCATGGTTCATACCACCCGATACAACTCATAGATTTATCAAAATCAGCAAACAACACAAAGAAAACAGAATCTGTTAAAAACAAAACAGTCTGTAGAAATCTATTTACTTAGAACACTTATGTAACTCCAAAAATTCTTATAACTTAAGAAAATCTGGAAAATTTGTAAATAAATCTTGTGTAAAAAATTCAGATCAAAATCACGTTCCAGTGAATTTAAAAAATTCCTGGTTTGAGAGCGAAAGTTTCTGTTTTTCAGCAAAATCAACTTGCAAACACCGTAGACCATCCCAAAGGTCTTACTTGGCTCAAACACTAATTAAAACCAGAAAACATAATTATTATAGAGGTAACAATGTGTGCAACACTCAAAAACAAAAGCAAAAAACAAAATCATAAAAATAAAATTGGGTTGCCTCCCAACAAGCGCTATTGTTTAACGCCCCTAGCTAGGCATAATGCAATAGATCTAGGTATTGTCATCCTTGGTATACAATCCATAAGTAGCTCTCACAATAGATTCATAAGGTAATCTTATTTTATTTCTAGGAAAGTGCTCCATTCCTTTCCTTAATGGAAATTGGAATCTAATATTTCTTTCTTTCATATCAATAATTGCACCAATCGTTCTAAGGAAAGGTCTACCAAGAATAATAGGACATGTAGGATTGCAATTTATATCAAGAACAATGAAATCTACGGGCACATAATTCCTATTTTCAACAATAAGAACATCATTAATCCTTCCCATAGGTTTCTTAATTGTAGAATCCGCTAGATGCAAATTTAAAGAACAATCATCAAATTCACGGAATCCTAGCACATCACATAAAGTTTTTGGAATCGTGGAAACGCTAGCACCCAAATCACACAAATCATGGCACTCATAATCTTTAATTTTAATGTTAATAGTAGGTTCCCACTCATCATAAAGCTTTTTAGGTATAGAAACTTCCAACTCAATTTTTTCTTCAAAAGATTTCATCATAGCATCCACAATATGTTTAGTAAAAGCTTTATTTTGATTATAAGCGTGTGGAGAATTCAACATGGATTGCAACAAGGAAACACATTCAATCAAAGATCAACTATCATAATTAAAGTCCTTGAAATCCAAAAGAGTGGGCTCATTGCTATTTAAAGTTTTGACCTCTTCTATCCCACTCTTATCAATCATATCATTAAGATCTATAAACTCCGAATCATTGAGACGCCTTTTAACTAAAGTTGACTCATCTACGGTCCCATATTTTTCAATATCTATACTAGAAAACAAAGATTCAATAGGTGTCACATCAATCACTTTAAGATCTTCATCGTTATTATCATGAGAAAACACCTTTTCAAGCCATTCACGCTTATCACGTATTCTAGCGGTTCTTTACTTACACTCATCAATAGAAATTATCATAGATTTTAAAGACTCATTAATATCATGCTTGGGTGGAATAGATCTAGTTTTCAAACAATCAATCTCAAGAGAAATTCTATCAACGTTCCTAGCCAAATCATCAATGTTGAGCAATTTTTCTTGAATCATAGCATTGAAACCCTTTTGCGAGCTAATGAATTCTTTAATATTATTCTCAAGATCAGAGGGCATATTATTATAATTTCCATAAGAATTGTTGTAGGAATTACCATAATTGTTAGAGGAATTACTAGGAAATAGCCTAGGATTGAAATTACCTCTATACACGTTATTGCCAAAAAAAAATCCTACCAACAAAATTCACATCCATAGATTCATTATTATTTACAATAAAAGAATACAAATGCATATCATTGGGATCAATAGGAGCACTCTTACTAGCAAAAAATTTCATTAATTCATCCATCTTTCCACTCAAAGTGTTTATTTCTTCAATAGCGTGCACTTTTTTACTAGTAGGAGATCTTTCGGTATGCCATTCAGAGTAATTTGCCATAATATCATCTAGGAGTTTAGTAGTTTCTCCTAATGTGATTTCCATAAAGGTACCACGTGTGGCGGAACCTAAAACATTTCTAGAAGGAAAATTCAATGCCGCATAAAAAATGTATAATCATCCATAAATTCAAACCATGCGCGGGCAATTCCTAATCATTAGTTTCATCCTCTCCAAAGATTGTGCAACATGCTCATGATCAAGTTGCTTAAAATTCATTATATCGTTCCTAAGGGAGATAATCTTAGCGGGCAGAAAGTAGTTGGTAATAAAAGCATCTTTACACTTATTCCATGAGTCAATACTATTTTTAGGTAAAGCTGAAAACCAAGTTTTGGCACGATCTCGTAGTGAGAAAGGAAATAGCTTCAATTTAACAATTTCATTATCCACATCTTTCTTCTTTTGCATATCACACAACTCAACGAAAGTATTTAGATGGGATGCGGCATCTTCACTAGGAAGGCCAGAAAATTGTTCTTTCATAACAAGATTGAGCAAAGCGGCATTAATTTCACAAGATTCCGCACCAGTGGCGGGAGCAATCGGAGTACTAATAAAATCATTATTAGTAGTAGTGTAAAAGTCACATAACTTGGTATTCTCTTGAGTCATCGTGACAAAGCAAGCAATCTAGCACACAAGGAAGCAAAAGAAAAGACGAACGAAAAAAGGGCGAATAAAAAGGCAAATCTTTTTGGTATTATCTGAAAATAATTTTAGAAGTGGGGAAGAGGGAAACGAGAGGCAAACAGAAAATAAAGTAAATGCAAGAGATGAGTTTGTGATGGGTACTTGGTAGGCTTGATCTTGCTATGTATCCTCCTCGGCAACAGCGCCAGAAATCCTTCTTGCTACTTCTTGAGCTTGCATTGATTTCCACTTGAAGAGGAAAGGGTGATGCAGCAAAGTAGATAAGTATTTTCCTCAATTTGTTGAGAACCAAGGTATCAATCCAGTAGGAGGAACAAACAAGGCCCCAATCGTAGTACCTACACAAACAATCAAACACTTGCACCCAACGCTAAAAAGGGGTTGTCAATCCCTTCAAAGTTATTTGCAAGGATGATATCTGATAGAGATAGATATAAAATATTGCGGAAACAAAATTAAATAAATTGCAGCAAGATATTTTTGGTATTTTTGGTTTATAGATCTGAAAGTATAATATGGAAAATAGACCCCGGGCCATAGGTTTCACTAGAGGCTTATCTCATAAAGGAAAATAATATGGTGGGTGGACAAATTACTGTCGAGCAATTGATAGAAAAGCGAACAATTATGAAGATATCCAAGGCAATGATTATGCATATAGGCATCACGTCCGTGTGAAGTAGACCGAAATGGTTCTGCATCTACTACTATTACTCCACACATCGACCGACTCCTGCTTGCATCTAGAGTATTAAGTTCATGAAGAACAGAGTAACGCGTTAAGTAAGATGACATGAGGTAGAGGGATAAACTCAAGCAATATGATGAAAACCCCATCTTTTTATCCTCGATGGCAACAATACAATACGTGCCTCGCTACCCCTACTATGTCGCAGGGTGAGGACACCGCAAGATTGAACCCAAAACTAAGCACTTCTCCCATTGCAAGAATTACCAATCTAGTTGGCAAACCAAACCAATAACTCGAAGAGACTTGCTAAGATATGAAATCATGCATATAAGAATTCAGAAGAGATTCAAATAATATTCATAGATAATCTGAACATAAACTCACAATTCATCGGATCACGACAAACACACTGCAAAAGAGTATTACATAAAATAGATCTCCATGAAGAACATGGTATTGAAGATCAAAGAGAGAGAAGAAGCCATCTAGCTACTAGATATGGAGCCGTAGGTTTGTGGTGAACTACCCACGCATCATCAGAGGGGCAATGGAGTTGATGTGGATGCCCTCCGTGATCAATTCCCTCTCCGGCAGATTGTCGGAAAAGGCTCCCAAATTGGATCTCACGGGAAACAGAGGCTCTCGACGGAGGAAAAGTATTTCCGTGGCTCTCTTTAGCGATGGGGGAATATTTGGGAATTTATAGGCCGAAGAATAGGGTTAGGAGACCTGCAGGGGACCCACAAGCCAGGGGCGCCCCCTAGGGCGTGCCCTGCAAGGTTGTGGCCTCCCGGCAGGTGTCCTGCCCCCTACTCCAAGTCTTCTAGGTTTCTTCTGGTCCAAGAAAAATCATTCCGGAGATTTTATTCCGTTTGGACTCCGTTTAATATTCCTTATGCAAAATACTCAAAACATGGAAAAACAGAAAGTCGCACTAGGCTCTAGATTAGTAGGTAGTCCCAAAAATAATATAAAACAACATATTAATGCATACAGAACATCCAAAGCAGATAATATAATAGCATGGAACAATCAAAAATTGTAGATACGTTGGAGAAGTATCAATGGTCGATCCTCGACTTGCATCTAGAGGCTTGCGACCGACTCATGGTAGCCACCCTCCTAGGGTGGCTCACCCTCTTGAGCCACCAGTTCATCGGGATCATGTCCTCGACGTCCTCGGCGCTAACCACAACATGCACTCCTTCACTAGCTATGCCCCACTCCGTCTTCGCGATCTTGTGAGGTAAGACGACATGTGTTAGTAACAGAGCATGATCACATCATTGTACTGATCATTGGCAGCTGCAAACAATCGATGGTATGATATAAACATAACACTGCCCAAGTGCAAGTGCCACTAATCAGTGTCACTTGACAATCATTAGTGCCATGATCTAAACATAACAATGCATGTGTTGGCAAGTGCCCCTAATTAGTGGCACTTCCACATTGGCAGCATGCACACATGCTATGTTCACGACCGTCGAAAATGGCATCAAATTTGGGAGCATTCACGTTGTTCCTATTACCTATACGAGAAGCACATTGATCCTACATCATGTATGAGGAGGCACATTTTTCCTACCTACACTAATCACAATGCATGTACTACGGTCATGCACAAACCCTAACTACGAACAATAGGAATCAGTGGCACTAGCACTTGGGCAACATCAAGGAACAACATGCACAAGTCCGGCAACAACAACTAATAACTACCAATCTAACATAAACTTAGTAGCAACACCAATGTAGCAAGAACTTAGTTTTGGAAATATGCCCTAGAGGCAATAATAAAGTTGTTATTATTATATTTCCTTGTTCATGATAATCCTTCATTATCCATGCTAGAATTGTATGGACTGGACACTTTAAAACATGTGTGGATATATGAACAACACTGTCTCCCTAGTGAGCCTCTACTAGACAAGCTCATTGATCAAATATGGTCAAGGTGTTATGACCATAAACCCGAGTTGTCATTTGATAATGGGATCACATCATTAGGAGAATGATGTGATGGAGAAGACCCAACCGTGAGCATATTATTTGATTATATCAGTTAGTTTATTGCTACTGCTTGTTTCATGTCTAGTATATGTTCCTAAGACCATGAGATCATGCAAGTACCTGACACCGGAGGAATGCCTTATGTGTATCAAATGTGACTTCGTAACTGGGTGATCATAAAGGTACTCTATAGGTATCTCCAAGGGTGTCTGTTGGGTTGGCACGGATCAAGACTGGGATTTGTCACGCCGTATGACGGAGAGGTATGTCTCGGCACTCTCGGTAAGACAACGTCACAAGATGCTTGCAAGCAATGTGCCTAAGGAGTTAGTCATGAGATCTTGTATTACAGAACAAGTAAAGACACTCGCCGGTAACGAGATTGAACTAGGTATGAGATACCAGGAGTCGAATCTCGGGCAAGTAACATACCAATGAACAAAGGAAACTGCACACAGGATTGACTGAATCCTTGACATCGTGGTTCAACCGATAAAGATATTAGTGGAATATGTAGGAACCAATATGAGCATCTAGGTCCCACTACTGGTTATTGGCGAGAGAGGTGTCTCTGTCATGTCTACATGATTCTCGAACCCATAGGGTCCGCACGCTTAACATTCGATGACGATACATTATTATCGGGATATGTATGTTGGTGACCATATGTTGTTCGGAGTCCCACATGAGATCTCGGACATGATGAGGAGCTATGGAGTGGTCTGGAGGTAAAGATTTCTATATGGTAAGTTGGTATTCGGTTTCTCAAATAGTTCTGGGTTTTACCGGTTTTTGTCGGGAATGCCGGAACGGGTTCCACAAGTCCACCGGGGAGGTCCACCTGCTCCGGAGGTCCTAATGGGTAGAGAGAGGGGACGCACCATCCCTTGTTGGGTTGGGCGCCACCCCACCCAAGGGCCCATGTGCCTACGGTTGGTGGGAGGAAACCCTAAGGAACCCCCCTTAATTGGGGGCTACTCCATTGCCTATGCCGCCGCCCCCTCCTTGAAGGAGTTGTTGAGGGCTGGCGCTTGTCCCCCTGCTTCTATAAATAAAGGAGGGGTGGGAGGGCTGGCACGCACCTCTTCTCCATACCCTGGCGTATGCCCTCTCTTTCTCACGTTTCTCCTTCATCCTAGTTCTGCAGTGCTTGGAGAAGCCCTGCTGAAGTAGATCCACCACCACCGCTGCCAGGTCATTGTGCTGCCGGAGAACCCATCTACTAATCCACCATCACTCGCTGGATCGAGGAGGCAGATACGTCATCGAGTTGCACATGTGCTGAACGCGGATGTGTCCTCCGTTCGGTGCTGGATCAAGACGGATCACGATTGGATTGTTTAAACGTACGACTACATCAATCACGCTTTTAACGCTTCCGCTTAAGTGTCTACAAGAATATGTAGACACGCTCTACTTCTCGTAGCTATCCATCTCCATGGATAGATCTTGCGTGTGCGTTGGAAATTTTTTGTTTCCCATGCAATGTTCCCCAACAGTGGGATTGATACGTCCATTTTGCATCATGTTTTGTTACTGTTATTTGTAGTGTTTTTATGCACTGTACCACTTTACGGAGTAATTCTAATGCATTTTCTCTCATAATATGCAAGGTTTACACCAAGAGGTAGAATGCCGACAAATGAAATTCTAGACCTAAAAACCTCGTCAGAGATACCTATTTGGCACATCTCCAAATGGGATGAAACTTCACGGAGAATAAATAAAAATACTGGAGGAAAGAAATACCAGAGGGGGGCTACCAGGTGCCCACTAGGAACCAGGGCACACTAGCACCCCTCGCGTGGCCTGGTAGTTGGTGGGCCACACAGTCCACCTGTGGCGACCATCTTCTCGTATATACTCTCTTTTGACCTGAAAAAAATTAGGAGATGACTTTCTGGACGAAGCATCGTCATCTCGAGGCCGAACCAGGGCAGGAGCACTTTTTCCCTTCGGAGCGATTACGTTAGAGGAACTTCCCTCCCGGAGGGGGAAACCGAGGCCATCGTCATCACCAACAACCGTCTCATCTTGGGGAGGCCAATCTTCCTCAACGTCTTCATCAACACCATCTCCTCTCAAAACCCTAGTTCATCTCTTGTGCGCAATCTTATACCGGAACCTCAGATTGGTACCTGGGGTGTGACTAGTAGTGTTGATTACATCTTGTAGTTGATGCTTTATGGTTTATTTGGTGGAAGATCTTATGTTCAGATCCAATATGCTAATTAATACCTCTCTGATCATAATCATGTTTATCACTTGTGAATAGTTACTTTTTTTCTTAAGGCCATGGGACAAGTCATGTTGCAAGTAGTCATGTGAAGTTGATATATGTTTGATACGTCCCAAACGTATCTATAATTTCTGTTTGTTCCAAGCTCTTTTGGGTGACATTGTTATATGTTTTGCTACACTTTTATACCTTTTTACACATATTTGGACTAACCTACTAACTTAGTGCACCCAGTGCCAGTTTCTGTCTGCTGATGTCTTTTTTGCACGGACTTTTACCCCAATTTCTAGAGCCCCAAAAATTTCGAGGAAAATATATAAAAATCAGCGTGACGGAAGCTTCATGAAGCATCAAGTGGGGCATGAGGGGAGCCAGGGCTCGCCCAGGCGGCCACCCTGCGCGGGCCACCTCCTGGCCGCGCCACCAGGTCACCTAGGTGAGGCCCACCCACTCTGGTGCCCTCCTTCGGCCTATATTTACCTCTCCGACAAAAAACCCTAAAATAATATCCAGAATCGCGAATTTCGCCACCGTTCCGCTGCCGCAGCGCTTTTGAGATCGGGAGCGCTAGAAGACCTCTTCCCGGCACCCTGCCGGAGGGAGGATTGACCTCCAGGAGCTTCTCCACCACCATGGACACTTCCCGGGCGTGTCGTGAGTAGTCCTCCTTGGACCATGAGTCCATGACCAGTAGATATGTGATGTCTTCTCTCCAATCTTGTGCTTCAATGCTTAGCCCTTGTGAGCTGCCCTACATGATCAAGGCATCTATGTAATTTACCTGTTGTTGCTTTTTATTGCTTTGGCCGAGTAGTAGATTGTAACTTCAAGAGGGAGCGTTATGCATGATTGTGGGTTCATGCCCCCTGATGTCTAGCTTGAGTGACAGAAACATGAGACTATGTAATTTACGCTCTAACTTTCTTGTAGCATGATTAGAATTGCGGTGCGTTTATAATTCTGTCAATTGCCCAACTGTAATTTGTTTACCCAGCATAGTTGTTTATCATCTTTTGGGAGAGATACATCACTAGTGAACATCATGTGACTCTGGTCCATATTACCACCATTTTTTACACCTCCATCATTTACTGCTTTTATTTACATTTCCGTTGCAATCACTACCGCTATTCCCGCTTGTATTTTGATCCTTTGCAAACTACAAGGCCGGAGAGATTGACAACCTCTCTGAACTCGTTGGGAGCAAAGTTATTTGTTGTGTGTGCAGGTCCACGTCTTCTTCTAGCGCCAAAGCAGCGGACACGTGCTTGTTGATCCTCGGATTCCTCCTGGTTCGATAAACCTTACAGTCCGCGTGTAAGGGAAATCTACTGCTGACTACATCTCCACCTTCCACTTGGGGTAACCAACGAGGGGAGAGAAGTATATCCATTAACTCGTCATCAAGCAAATTTCTGGCGCCGTTGCCGGGGACTCCAGTCTTCAAGATAGGGGAGTTGCACACTATCTTTTAGCTTTGCTTTTAGTCTTGATTAGTTTGCTTTCTAGTTTTTGCTTTAGAGTCTTATACCAAAAACCACAAAAAAATAGTTGCTTTGTTCTTGCTTGTTGTTGCTGCTATGGGTTCCACTGAGAACACTAAGTTGTGTGACTTCACTAGTCACAACAACAATGACTTTATCTGCACTCCTATTGCTGCTCCTGCCACTGAGGCGACTTCCTATAAGATTAAACCTGCTTTACCGAACCTTGTTATGAAAGATCAATTCTCTGGTGCTGGAGATGATGCTGCTTTGCACTTGAATAATTTTGTTGAGCTTTGTGATATTGATACGTCCATTTTGCATCATGCTTTTATGTTGATATTTATCGCTTAATGGGCTGTTATTACACTTCACGGTACAATACTTATGCCTTTTCTCTCTTATTTTATAAGGTTTACATGAAGAGGGAGAATGCCGGCAGTTGGAATTATGGTCTGAAAAAGGAGCAAGTTTGAGATACCTATTCTGCGCAACTCCAAAAGCCGTGAAAATCAACGAGGAATTATTTTGGATTTTACAAAAAATACTGGGCGGAAGAAGTACCACAGGGGAGCCAGCATGAGGCCACAAGCCTGCCAGGCGCGGCCTACCCCCTGGCCGCGCCTAGGAGGCTTGTGGGCCCCCTGTTGCCCCTCCGGCTCCCATCTTTTGCTATAAGGAGGGTTTCGTTCTATAAAAAATCAGGAGGAGGCTTTCGGGAGGAATCGCCGCCGCCACGAGGCGGAAGTTGAGCAAAACCAATCTAGAGCTCCGGCAGGGCCGTCCTGCCGGGGAAACTTCCCTCCCGGAGGGGGAAATCGTTGCCAACATCATCACCAACACTCCTCTCATCGGAGGGGACTCATCACCATCAACATCTTCATCAGCACCATCTCATCTCCAAACCCTAGTTCATCTCTTGTAACCAATCTCCGTCTCGCGACTCCGATTGGTACTTGTAAGGTTGCTAGTAGTGTTAATTACTCTTTGTAGTTGATGCTAGTTGGATTACTCGGTGGAAGATTATATGTTCAGATCCTTGATGCTATTCAATACCTCACTGGTCATGAACATAATTATCCTTTGTGAGTAGTCACTTTTGTTCCTCAGGACATGGGATAAGTCTTGCTATAAGTAGTCATGTGAATTTGGTATTCGTTCGATATTTTGATGCGATGTATGTTGTCTTTCCTCTAGTGGTGTTATGTGAACGTCGACTAAATAACACTCCACCATTATTTGTGCCTAGGGGAAGGCATTGGGAATTAATAAGTAGATGATGGGTTGCTAGAGTGACAGAATCTTAAACCCTAGTTTATGCGTTGCTTCGTAAGGGGCTGATTTGGATCCACTAGTTTAATGCTATGGTTAAACTTTGTCTTAATTCTTCTTTCGTAGTTGCGGATGCTTGAGAGAGGGGTTAATCATAAGTGGGATGTTTGTCCAAGTAAGGGCAGCACACAAGCACCGGTCCACCCACATATCAAACTATCAAAGTAGCGAACGCGAATCATATGAACATGATGAAAACTTGCTTGACAGAAATTCCCATGTGTCCTCGGGAGCGCTTCACCTCCTATAAGAGTTTGTCCAGGCTTGTCCCTTGCTACAAAGGGATTGGGCCATCTTTCTACACCTTTGTTACTATTGTTACTTGCTACTTGCCATGAATTATCTTATCACACAACTTTCTATTAACGATAATTTCAGTGCTTGCAGAGAATACCTTGCTGAAAACCACTTGTCAGATCCTTCTGCTCCTTGATGACCCACAAGTATAGGGGATCAATCGTAGTCCTTCCGATAAGTAAGAGTGTCGAACCCAACAGGAGCAGAAGGCTTTGATAAACGATTTTCAGCAAGGTAATAACTGCAAGCACTGAAAGTAGCGTTAACAAGTGATGGTGTAGTGAGGTGAAACGTAGTAGGTGAAAAGTAACAAGTAACAACTAATAGCAACGGTGAAACAAAGTGTCCCAATCCCTTTTGTAGCAAGGGACAAGCCTAAACAAAGTCTTATATGAGGAAAAACGCTCCCGAGGACACACGGGAATTTCTGTCATGCTAGTTTCATCATGTTCATATGATTCGCGTTCGTTACTTTGATAGTCTGATATGTGGGTGGACCGGCGCTTGGGTACTACCCTTACTTGGACAAGCATCCCACTTATGATTAACCCCTCTCGCAAGCATCCACAACTACGAAAGAAGAATTAAGACAATGTCTAACCATAGCATTAAACTAGTGGATCCAAATCAGCCCCTTACGAAGCAACGCATAGACTGGGGTTTAAGCTTCTGTCACTCTAGCAACCCATCATCTACTTAATACTCCCCAATGCCTTCCTCTAGGCCCAAATATGGTGAAGTGTTATGTAGTCGACGTTCACATAACACCACTAGAGGAAAAACAACATACAACACATCAAAATACCGAACGAATACCAAATTCACATGACTACTATTAGCATGACTTATCCCATGTCCTCCGGAACAAAAGTAACTACTCACAAAGCATGGATATATTCATGACCAGAGAAGTAATGAATATCGTAATGGATCTGAACATATAATCTTCCACCAAGTAAACCAACTAGCATCAACTACAAAGAGTAATCAACACTACTAGCAACCTTACGGGTACCAATCGGCGTCGCGAGACGGTGATTGGTTACAAGAGATAGACTAGGGTTTGGATAGGAGATGGTGCTGATGAAGATGTTGATGGAGATGACTCCCCTCCGATGAGAGGAGTTGGTGATGACGATGGCGACGATTTCCCCCTCCGGGAGGGAAGTTTCCCCAGCAGGATCGTCTTGCCGGAGCTCTAGATTGGTTCTACTCAAGTTCTGCCTCGTGGCGGCGGAGAATCCACGAAAAAGCTCTGTCCTGATTTTTTTCCAGACGAAACCCTTCATATAGCAGAAGAGGGGGGCCAGTGGGCCACCAGGGTGCCCACAAGCCCTATAGCCATGGCCAGGGGGCAGGCCGCGGCTACCAGGCTTGTGGGCCCCTGGCAGTTCCCCTCTGGCACTTCTTTCACCCAATATTTTTTATATATTCCCAAAAAATTCCATGTTGATTTTCAGGGCACTTGGAGTTGCGCAGAATAGAGGACTCAGACTTTCTCCTTTTCCAGTCCAGAATTCCAGCTGCGGTATTCTCCCTCTTCAAATAAACCTTGCAAAATAAGAGAGAAAAGGCATAAGTATGGTACCACAAAGTATAATAACAGTCCATAAAGCGATAATTATCAACATGAAAGCATGATGCAAAATGGACGTATCAACTCCCCAAGCTTAGACCTCGCTTGTCCTCAAGCGAAAACCAAGATCCATAAACATGTCCACATGTTTAGGGATGAAGGTGTCGAAAAAAACATAATACAGACATGAGGGCATCATGATCACACTTAGAACATCAATAAATCATAAAGATTCTTATGGGAAAGTAACAATTCCTTCACAAAGCAAAGTATGGATCAAAAACCTTACCGAGAAGTAGCCAACAACAGTCCATAGTCATTGAAGCAATTGCAATTTATCATAACATCAGAAAGAGTCAAATAAGAGCTTGTAAAGCAAATCCACATACTCAATCATCTCTTTTGTTTTCCACAATTGTTACAACTCACGTGGTACTCATGGTATCAAAGTTTCAGTTGGACACAGAGAAAGATAGGGGCTTATAATTTTGCCTCCCAACCATTTACCTCAAGGGTAAAGTCAACAATAATAAAGCATAAGTACTCATCTCCAAGTTGATGTATGAATATAGATCTTTCCCTAGCATATGACGTTCACCAAGATGAAGACGGAAAAGGTAATTGGTGTTGATCACTCCTACTGCAGCAAAAGACCATCCAACGGCGCCAGAAATATGAGTGTTGCTTGATACTCCTCAGCAACGACACCAGGAATCCTTCTGCTACGGCTACGCCTTAAGGGACCTCCTAGGAAAATATGCAAAGGATTTCCCCCGTGGCCTTGGAGCCTTGCGTTGGTGTTACCTCGAAGCGGAAAGGGTGATGTAGCACAGCGGTGGTAAGTATTTCACTCAGTTTGAGAACCAAGGTATCGATCCAGTGAAGGAGTATCACAAGAGCCTGCACAAACACAAAAAGCTTGCTCCCAACGCTATGAAGGGGTTGTCAATCCCTTATAGATTTTTCGCCAAGTGAGAACTAAAAGCAGCAAAGTAACAAAGCAAAGTAAAAGCGAAAGTGGAAACGATAGATGTGAATAGACCCGGGGGCCGTAGTGTTTACTAGTGGCTTCTCTCACGAAAGCAAGTAGACGGTGGGTGAACAAATTACTGTCGAGCAATTGATAGAACCGCGCAAAGTCGTGACGATATCTATGGCAATGAATATATCTATAGGCATCACATACAAAACAAGTAGCCCGATACTTTCTGCATCTACTACTATTACTCCACACGTCGACCGCTATCCAGCATGCATCTAGTGTATTAAGTCCAAAAGAACAGAGTAACGCCTTAAGCAAGATGACATGATGTAGATGGACAATCTCATATCTACGACAGAGCCCACCTTGTTACCCTTGATGGCAACCACACGACGTTTGCCTTGCTGCCCCTACTGTCACTGGGAAAGGTCACCACACGGTAAGAACCCAAAACCAAGCACTTCTCACATTGCAATAATCATAGATCTAGTTGGCCAAACAAAACCCAAGACTCGGAGAGACTTACAAGGATATCAAATCATGCATATAAGAAATCAGCAAAGACTCGAATATATATCATAGATAATCTGATCACAAATCCACAATTCATCGGATCTCGACAAACACACCGCCAAAGAAGATTACATCGGATAGATCTCCATGAAGATCATGGAGAACTTTGTATTGAAGATCCAAGAGAGAGAAGAAGCCATCTAGCTACTAACTATGGACCCGTAATTCTTAAGTGAACTACTCACAAGTCATTGGAGGGGCGATGATGATGATGAAGAAGCCCCCCAACTCCAAAGTCCCCTCCAGCAGGGCGTCGGGAAGGGTCTCCAGATGAGATCTCGCGGAAACGGAAGCTTGCAGCGGCAAAAAAGTATTTTCGAGGCTCCCTTGATTTTTTTTCCGATTTTTAGGGAATATATAGGCACAAGATCTAGGTCAGGGGGGCGCTAGGGAGGCCACAAGCCTGCCCACCGCCGCCCCCTGGTGGCGGAGTGGGGGCTTGTGGGCTCCCTGTAGCCCTCCTGGCTTGGCCCACAGGCCCCCTCATCTTCTTTCGTTCGGGAAAAATCATTTCGGGGATTTTATTCCGTTTGGACTCCGTTCCAAAATCAGATCTGAAAAGAGCCAAAAACACAGAAAAACAGGAACTGTCACTTGGCACTGAATTAATAAGTTAGTCCCAAAAAAGATATAAAAGGTACATAAAACATCCAAAGATGACAAGATAACAACATGAAACCATTAAAAATTATAGATACGTTTGAGACGTATCAATCACCATGACTTTCAGAAGGACAAAAGTAAATGTACAAGATAGGCCCTTTGCAGAGGGAAGCACAGGTTGTCAAGTGCTTTTTAGGTTTGGATATACGACCTCTTAGTGTAAAGGATTGTCACTTTATATTGCCCCCTGTGATAAAGAACTTTATTATGCAGTCTGTCGCTTTTATGTCTTCCTCATCACAGGTTCGTACAAAGCTTATTTTCCACACACTAATAAATCATACATACTTTAGATAGCAACTTTTTATTGCTTGCACCGATGACAACTTACTTGAAGGATCTTACGCAATCCATAAGTAGGTATGGTGGTCTCTCATGGCAAAACTGGGTTGAAGGTTTATGGATGCACAAGTAGTATTTCTACTTAGTACGAAAGTTTTGGCTAATATGAGGTGGAAGCAATCGTCACATGCTAAGGGATCTCTATACATATAACATTGTTTGGAACCAAGCAAACACAATTCATTATGTTGTCTTCCTTGTCCAACATCTACTTCTAAGCATGTAATAGTTTGGTGAGTGCTCACAATTATAGAAAGTGTCTAACATGATATATTTATATGTGAACCTCTCTTTCTTTATTACTTCTTATTAATTGCAACAATGACTGGGGTCTATGTTGGTCTATTCTCAACAAGTTTCAATCATCATACTTGTTATATGTGAAGCTATCAATTTCCATAAGATCATCTCATGATCTTTCATGCTATCGTTCTTTTCATACTCTTGATCACGGCACAAAACAAAGCCCTTGACTAAGATACTCTTTATTATATAGCTCGCAAGCTCGAATACATCGGGGGAGACACAAGGCAAAAGACTCAAACTAAACACTAAAGACTTATTCCACTAAAAGAAGAAATAAAAACTGAAAAGGAAAGAACTAAAACAAAGGTAAAAGCAAAAGATATAAAGGTGATACGATACCAGGGCAACTCCCCCAAGCTTGGCAAAAGCCAAGGGGATTGCCCATACCAATGCTGAGTTGTCTTCCTTTGGTGGTGGTGGTGGAGGAGTTGCAACATGAGTTTGATCCTCTGTCTTCCAAGGCATAGGTGCTCCATCATGGCAGGATGAACGAGTCGCCAGAATCCTCAAATCTGCAGCCAACCGTATTGATTTAAATCTATACTCATATTCACAGTTTTGGTTCTGCAGGTCATAGATCTAGCCCTAGAGTTGATCAACCCTGTCATAGAGCCTGGAGAGGTGCTTCCCAATGTCATTGGCATCCATCTTGTGCTTGTTGGTGAACTCCGTGATCATCATGTGGTTGGCGTTGAGTCCACGCTCCACCATCCCTTGGCACTTGAAGACTTGTTGCTCCATTGCTTCGAGCCTCGTCTCCATGCTTCCGGTCTTCTTAGGCCCCTCAACATCACGGATGTGCAACATCCCCTCACTCATCTTAATAGATTGAGGGTGCCGCAACACTTCCGCGAGGTAAGGATTGATAACCTTCTCAAAGACCTTGTCCTTCAGAGCTTTTGGAGAAGCCATAGCAGTCTAGATCTGCAGCAGAAACAGGCTCGAAACGAAAACAGAGGAAAACTGCGTGATACGGAGATCAAAACCCTCGGGCGTATATATAATGATTTTTTCTGGACCATAAGGAGTGCTCCGCAAGAAAACGGAGTCCGGGAGGCACACGAGGTGCCCACAAGCCCTGTAGCCGCGGCCAGGGGGAGGCCGCGGCTACCAAGCTTGTGGCCGCCTCGTGCGCTCTCCGGACTGCTTTTTATTTTTTCTATTTTTCCATAAATTCCAAAACAGAAAAAAATTCCTACTGGAAAAGTTTTGGAGTCCAATTACTTACCGAAACACATACCTCTTCATTTTCAGAGTCTGAAACGGGCTGATAAACACCCCTTATGTACTCCTCTGGAGTTATGATATTGATGATATTGGTCTCAACATTTATGGGAGTACCAGAGATATAGTGCTTGATTATTTGCCCATTTACCACTCTAGGAAAATTACCTTCCGTGTTATTAATTTTGATGGCACCGGAACGATATACTTCCTCGACAACGTAGGGACCTTCCCATTTAGAGAGAAGCTTGCCTGCGAAGAATCTTAAGCGAGAATTGTATAGCAGGACATAGTCACCTACATTGAACTCACGTTTTTGTATTCTTTTATCGTGCCATCTCTTAGCCTTCTCCTCGAACAACTTGGCATTCTCATATGCCTGGGCCCTCCATTCATCTAATGAGCTGATATCAAACAACCGCTTCTCACCGGCAAGTTTGAAATCGAAGTTGAGCTCTTTGATTGCCCAATAAGCTTTGTGTTCTAGCTCAAGAGGTAAATGACAGGCCTTACGGTAAACCATTTTATACGGCGACATGCCCATGGGAAGCAGTCCTATAAGCCCATAGTGCATCGTCAAGTTTGCTAGACCAATTCTTTCGAGATCTATTGACAGTCTTTTGTAAGATCAATTTGATCTCCCTATTACTCAACTCCACTTGACCACTAGACTTAGGATGATAAGGAGATGCAACTCTATGGTTGACATCATACTTAGCGAGCATCTTGCGGAAAACACCATGAATGAAGTGTGAACCGCCATCAGTCATCAGATATCTAGGGACTCCAAATCTTGGGAAAATGACTTCTTTAAGCATCTTAATAGAGGTGTGGTGATCAACATTTCTAGTGGGGATAGCTCCTACCCACTTAGTGAAGTAATCAACAGCAACTAAGATGTGAGTATACCCATTGGAACTCGGGGAGGGTCCCATATAATCAAAGCCCTAGACATCAAATGGTTCAATGATAAGTGAATAGTTCATAGGAATTTCCTGACGTTTACTGATGTTCCCTATTCTTTGGCATTCGTCACAAGACAAGACAAACTTACGGGCATCCTTGAAGAGAGTGTGCCAATAGAAACCTGATTGCAATACCTTATGAGCAGTTCTATCTCCAGCATGGTGTCCTCCGTAGGCTTCGGAATGACACTTCTGCAGGATCTGTCCCTGTTCATGTTCAGGCACACAAGGTCTAATAACACCATCTACTCCTTCCTTATAAATGTGAGGATCATCCCAAAAGTAGTGTCTCAAATCAAAGAAGAATTTCTTCTTTTGCTGGTAGGTGAAACTGGGTGGTATGTATTTGGCTACGATATAGTTTGCGTAATCAGCATACCACGGTGCACTATGTGAAGTACGGATGACATTCAATTTCTCATCAGGAAAGCTTTCATCAATAGGTCGTGGGTCATCAAGGACATTCTCTAGCCTGGATAAGTTATCTACTACAGGGTTATTAGCAACCTTTCGATCAACAACGTGCAAATCAAATTCCTGTAGCAGGAGAACCCATCTGATTAGCCTAGGCTTAGAGTCCTTCTTCTCCATAAGGTACTTAATAGCAGCATGATCAGAGTGAATAATGACTTTGGAGTCAACTATATAAGATCTGAACTTTTCACATGCAAACACGACTGCTAAAAATTCCTTCTCCGTAGTAGCATAGTTTCTTTGGGCACTGTCTAGAGTTTTACTAGCATAGTGAATGCCATTCAACTTCTTGTCAACTCTTTGTCCTAGAACAGCACCTACAGCATAATCACTAGCATCGCACATGATTTCAAAGGGCAAGTTCCAATCAGGTGGTTGAACAATAAGTGCGGTTATTAAGGCCTTCTTAAGTATTTCGAAAGCTTCCTTACAATCCTCATCAAAAACAAAAGGAACATCCTTCTGCAAGAGGTTGGTAAGAGGCCTAGAAATCTTAGAGAAGTCCTTAATGAACCTTCTATAGAAACCAACATGACCTAGGAAACTTCGTATACCTCTGATATCTGTGGGGCAAGGCATTTTCTCAATTGCATCAACCTTAGCCTTATCAACTTCAACGCCTTTCTCAGAGATTTTGTGTCCTAAGACGATGCCTTCATTAACCATGAAGTGGCACTTCTCCCAGTTCAAGACGAGGTTGGTATATTTGCATCTCTGTAAGACTCGATCAAGGTTGCTGAGGCAATCGTCAAAGGAAGAACCGTAAACGGAGAAATCATCCATGAAAACCTCAACAATCTTTTCACAAAAGTCAGAGAATATTGCCATCATAAATCTTTGAAAGGTGGCACGTGCATTGCATAATCCAAAAGGCATACGTCTATAAGCAAAGGTACCGAAGGGGCAGGTGAAAGTGGTCTTCTCCTGATCAGATTGTGCAACAGGTATTTGCGAGAAACCTGAATAACCGTCTAGAAAGCAGAAGTGTGTGTGTGTGTGTGTTTAGATAGCCTTTCTAGCATTTGGTCGATAAACGACAAAGCATAATGGTCTTTCCTGGTTGCCTTGTCCAGTTTCTGGAAGTCTATCACCATCCTATAGCCAGTAATAATCCTCTGTGGGATTAGTTCATTCTTATCATTAGGAACGACGGTGATACCTCCCTTCTTAGGTACGCAATGCACTCGACTTACCCAATCGCTATGAGCAACATGATAAATGATTCCTGCTTCCAGAAGCTTTAATATTTCTTTTCTCATGACCTCTTTCATCCTAGGATTTAACCTCTGTTGATGATCGGCGACTGGCTTAGAATCAGGATCGGTTTTGATCTTGTGCGGACATAGAATGTGACTAATACCCTTAAGATCATCAAGAGTATATCCAATAGCAGCACAGTGCTTCCTCAAAGTTTTTAATAACTTCTTCTCTTCGTGATTCGAGAGGTGAGCACTAATAATAACAGGATATATCTCCTTCTCATCAAGATAGGCATACTTAAGTGTATCTGGTAACTGTTTTAGCTCGAACACATGATCACCCTTTGGTGGGGGAGGATCCCCAAGCAGTTCAACAGGCAGATTATTCTTAAGAATAGGATATTGTTCTAAAACAATTTTATCTATCTCATCTCTTTCATCCATATGCATATCATTTTCATGCTCAAGCAGATATTGCTCTAAAGGATCCGTAGGAGGCACGGCAATAGAGGCAAGAGCAATGATTTCATCCCTACCAGACGACTCTTTTTCATGGGGTTGTCTTGCAAACTTGGAGAAGTTAAATTCATGAGACACACCCTCGAAACTAACAGTGACAGTCTGTTTAATGCAATCAATATGAGCATTGACAGTGTTGAGAAAGGATCTACCAAATATGATGGGGCAAAAGCTATCTTGTGCAGTAACAAGGACGAGGAAATTAGTAGGATACTTCGTCTTACCACACAGGACTTCTACGTCTCTCACAATTCCCACAGGGCAGATAGTGTCTCTATTAGCTAGCATAATAGTGACATCAATGAGTTCTAACTCAGCAGGTGCAATCTCATCTTTGATTTCATCATATAGGGACCGGGGTATTGCACTAACACTAGCACCCATATCACATAAACCATGATAACAGTGATCTCCTATGTTGACAGAAACAACAGGCAGGCCAACTACAGGTTCGTATTTGTCTTTCGCGTGAGGTTTAGCAATTCTAGCAGAGTCCTCACAGAATTTGATAACATGCCCGTCTATGTCTTCGGCTAAAAGATCTTTGATAATAACAACACTAGGTTCAACTCTAATTTCCTCACGGGGTGCAAGTGGTCTAATGTAACCCCTATGTATCACAGTTGGAGCTTTAGAATAATCCTTTTTCCTAGCAGGGTAAGGTGGTTTCTCAGTGTAGGCACAAGGAACAATAGGATCATTATAGGAATGACTTTCTCTTCAACTAGATTGGGTTTAACTATGTTGACTTCTACAGGATGATGATACTTAAACCACTTATCTTTGGCAAGATCAATATGAGCAGCAAAAGATTCACATAGAGAAGCTACTATCTCAGAGTCAAGTCCATACTTAGTGCTAAAATCTCTAGAAGTGTTTGTTTCAACAAAAGATTTAACGCAATCAAACTGGAAATTCATACCTGACTCCTTACCTTCTTCAAGCTCCCAATCTTCAGAGTTACGTTTGATTATTTCCAATAAATTCCACTTGTGGTGAATATCCTTCTTCGTAAAAGAACCGGTACAAGAAGTGTCAAGCATGGTATGATCTTCATGAGAAAGCCGAGCATAAAAGTTTTGAGTGATAATTTCTCTCGAGAGCTCATGATTGGGGCATGAATATAGCTTGAGCTATGCTTTCGCTGTCACAAGGCCAAAAGTTATAAATATAATTCCGATCACGATGTACTAAATGCATAGGATAAAACTTTTGATGAAATTCCAATTTCAACCGATTGTAGTCCCATGATCCAGTATCATCACATAGCCTATACCATGTCAACGCCTTATCCTTCAAAGATAAAGGAAAGACTTTCTTCTTTACCTCATCCTCGGGCAAACCTGCAAGCTTAAATAAACCACAAACTTCATCTACATAGATTAGATGCAAGTCTGGATGTGATGATCCATCTCCTGTAAAAGGATTAGCCGACAGTTTCTCAAGCATACCTGAAGGAATTTCATAAAAGATATTTTCAGTAGGTACCTTAGGTTGAGGAGCAACTCCTCGTGCTTCCGTTCATGGTGAAGATACCCCGAAAAAATTCCTCAAAGGAACAGTTTCCATTGTGACAAGTGACAATAAATTTCAGCACAGTATATAAATGTTTCCTTACCAAATTTCACTTACCAAAGGCGCTTCACTCCCCGGCAACGGCGCCAGAAAATAGTCTGGATGACCCACAAGTATAGGGTATCAATCATAGTCCTTTCGATAAGTACGAGTGTCGAACCCAACGAGGAGCAGAAGGCTCTGATAAACGGTTTTCAGCAAGGTAATAACTGCAAGCACTGAAAGTAGCGGTAACAAGTGATGGTGTAGTGAGGTGAAACGTAGCAGGTGAAAAGTAACAAGTAACAAGTAATAGCAACGGTGCAGCAAAGTGGCCCAATCCCTTTTGTAGCAAGGGACAAGCCTGAACAAAGTCTTATAGGAGGAAAACGCTCCCGAGGACACACGGGAATTTCTGTCATGCTAGTTTGATCATGTTCATATGATTCGCGTTCGTTACTTTGATAGTTTGACATGTGGATGGACCGGCGCTTGGGTACTGACCTTACTTGGAAAAGCATCCCACTTATTATTAACCCCTCTCGCAAGCATCCGCAACTACGAAAGAAGAATTAAGACAACGTCTAACCATAGCATTGAACTAGTCGATCCAAATCAGCCCCTTACGAAGCAACGCATAGACTCGGGTTTAAGCTTCTGTCACTCTAGCAACCCATCATCTACTTACTACTCCCCAATGCCTTCCTCTAGGCCGAAATATGGTGAAGTGTTATGTAGTCGACGTTCACATAACACCACTAAAGGAAAAACAACATACAACACATCAAAATACCGAACGAATACCAAATTCACATGACTACTATTAGCATGACTTATCCCATGTCCTCAGGAACAAAAGTAACTACTCACAAAGCATGGATATATTCATGACCAGGGAAGTAATGAATATCATAATGGATCTGAACATATAATCTTCCACCAAGTAAACCAACTAGCATCAACTACAAAGAGTAATCAACACTACTAGCAACCTTACGGGTACCAATCGGCGTCGCGAGACGGTGATTGGTTACAAGAGATAAACTAGGGTTTGGATAGGAGATGGTGCTGATGAAGATGTTGATGGAGATGACTCCCCTCCGACGAGAGGAGTTGGTGATGACGATGGCGACGATTTCCCCCTCCGGGAGGGAAGTTTCCCCAGCAGGATCGTCCTGCCGGAGCTCTAGATTGGTTGTGCTCAAGTTCTGCCTCGTGGCGGCAGAGAATCCACGAAAAAGCTCTGTCCTGATTTTTTTCTGGACGAAACCCTTCATATAGCAGAAGAGGGGGGCCAGTGGGCCACCAGGGTGCCCACAAGCCCTGTAGCCGTGGCCAGGGGGCAGGCCGCGGCTACCAGGATTGTGGGCCCCTGGCAGCTCCCCTGTGACACTTCTTTCGCCCAATATTTTTTATATATTCCCCAAAAATTCCATGTTGATTTTCACGGCACTTGGAGTTGCGTGGAATAGAGGACTCAGACTTGCTCCTTTTCCAGTCTAGAATTCCAGCTGCCAGTATTCTTCCTCTTCAAATTAACCTTGCAAAATAAGAGAGAAAAGGCATAAGTATGGTACCAAAAAGTATAATAACAGTCCATAAAGCGATAAATATCAACATGAAAGCATGATGCAAAATGGACGTATCACTCCTCGTTGGGTTCGACACTCTTACTTATCGAAAGGACTACGATAGATCCCCTACACTTGTGGGTCATCATGACTCTTTTCTGGCGCCATTGCCGGGGAGTGAAGCGCCTTTGGTAAGTGGAATTTGGTAAGGAAACATTTATATAGTGTGCTGAAATTTATTGTCACTTGTCACTATGGAAACTAATCCTTTGAGGACCTTGTTCGGGGTATCTTCACCTCAAACGGAAGCACAAGGAGTTGCTCCTCAACCTGCTTCACCTACTGAAAATATTTGTAATTTCCTTTGGGTATGCTAGAGAAACTGTTGGCTAATCCTTTTAGAGGAGATGGAACATCACATCCCGACTTGCATCTAATCTATGTAGATGAAGTTTGTGGTTTATTTAAGCTTGCAGGTTTGCCCGAGGATGAGGTCAAGAAGAAGGTCTTTCCCTTATCTTTGAGGGATAAAGCATTGACATGGTATAGGCTATGTGATGATACTGGATCATGGAACTACAACCGATTGAAATTGGAATTTCATCAAAAGTTTTATCCTATGCATTTGATACATCATGATCGGAATTATATCTATAATTTTTGGCCTCGTGATAGAGAAAGTATCGCTCAAGCTTGGGGGAGGCTTAAGTCAATGTTATATTCATGCCCCAACCATGAGCTCTCGAGAGAAATTATCATTTAGAACTTTTGTGCTCGGCTTTCTCATGATAATCGCACCATGCTTGACACTTCTTGTACCGGTTCTTTTATGAAGAGAGATATTGACTTCAAATGGAATTTATTGGAAAGAATTAAACGCAACTCTGAAGATTGGGATTTTGATGAAGGTAAGGAGTCAGGTATGAATCTCAAGTTTGATTGCGTTAAATCCTTTGTCGAAACAAATACTTTTTGTGATTTTAGCGCTAAACATGGACTTGACTCTGAGATAGTAGCTTCATTATATGCATCATTTGCTGCTCATATTAATCTCCCTAAAGAGAAGTGGTTTAAATATCATCCTTCCTTAGAAGTCAATGTAGTTAAACCCAACCCAGTTGAAGAGAAAGTCATTACTTATAATGATCCTATTGTTCCTAGTGCTTACATTGAGAAACTACGTTTCCCTGTTAGAATAAAGGATCATTCTAAAGCTTCAACTGTGATACGTATGGGCTACATTAGAACACCTACACCCCGTGAGAAAATTAGAGTTGAACCTAGCATTGCTATTATCAAAGATCTCCTGTCCGACAATGTTGATGGCCATGATATTCACTTCTGTGAAGATGCTGCTAGAATTGCTAAACCTCATGCTAGAGGCAAACATAGGCCTGTTGTTGGCACGCCTATTGTTTCTGTTAAGATAGGAGATCATTGTTATCATGGTTTATGTGACGTGGGTGCTAGTGTTAGTGCAATACCTCAATCTTTATATGATGAAATTAAAGACGAGATTGCACCTCTCGAGATGGAACCTATTGATGTCACTATTCAGCTTGCCAATAGAGATACTATCTGCCCTTTGGGAATTGTTAGAGATGTTGAAGTCTTGTGTGGTAAAACTAAGTATCCTGCTGATTTTCTTGTTCTTGCTACCACACAAGATAGCTTTTGTCCCATCATATTTGGCAGACCTTTACTCAATACTGTCAATGCTCATATTGACTGTGAGAAGCAAACTGTCACTGTTGGCTTTGAGGAGTGTCACATGAGTTCAATTTCTCCAAGTTTGGTAGACAACCTCATGAAAAAGAATTGTCTAGTAAGGATAAAATTATTGCCCTAGATTCTATTGATGTGCCTCCTACTAATCCTTTAGAGCAATACTTGCTTGAGCATGAAAATGATATGCATATGGATGACAGGAATGAGATAGATAGAGTTATCTTTGAACAACATCATATCCTTAAGAATAATTTGCCTGTTGAACTGCTTGGAGATCCACCCCCACCAAAGGGTGATCCTGTGTTTGAGCTTAAGCAGTTACCTGATACTCTTAAGTATGCTTATCTCGATGGAAAAGAGATATATCATGTTATAATTAGTGCTAGCCTTTCAGAGCATGAAGAAAAGAAGTTATTAAAAACTTTGAGGAAGCACCGTGCTGCTATTGGATATACTCTTGACGATCTTAAGGGCATTAGTCCCACTCTATGCCAGCATAAAATTAAAACCGATCCTGATTCCAAACCAGTTGCCGATCATCAATGGAGATTGAATCCTAAGATGAAAGAGGTAGTAAGAAAAGAAATACTAAAGCTCCTGGAGGCAGGTATTACATATCTTGTTGCTCATAGTGATTGGGTAAGTCCGGTGCATTGCGTCCCCAAGAAGGGAGGTATTACGTTGTCCCTAATGATAAAGATGAATTGATCCCACAGAGGATTATTACTGGCTATAGGATGGTGATTGATTTTAGGAAATTGAATAAAGCCACTAGGAAAGATCATTACCCTTTGCCTTTTAGCGACCAAATGCTAGAAAGATTGTCTAAACACACACACTTCTGCTTTCTAGATGGTTATTCTGGTTTCTCCCAAATACGTGTTGTGCAATCTGATCACAGGAAAACCACTTTTACCTTCCCTTTCAGTACCTTTGCTTACAGACGTATGCCTTTTGGCTTATGTAATGCACCTGCTACCTTTCAAAGATGTATGATGGCTATATTCTCTGACTTTTGTGAAAATATTGTTGAGGTTTTCATTGATGATTTCTCCGTTTAGGGTCTTCTTTTGATGATTGCCTCAGCAACCTTGATCGAGTTTTGCAGAGATGTAAAGATACCAATCTTGTCTTGAATTGGGAGAAGTGCCACTTTATGTTAATGAAGGCATCTTCTTAGGACATAAAATTTCCGAAAGAGGTATTGAAGTCGATAAGGCTAAAGTTGATGCGATCGAGAAAATGCCATGCCCTACAAATATCAATGGTATAAGAAGTTTCCTTGGTCATGTTGGTTTCTATAGAAGGTTCATTAAAGACTTCTCTAAGATTTCTAGGCCTCTTACCAGTCTCTTGCAAAAGGATATTCCTTTTGTTTTTGACGATGATTGTGAGGAAGCACTCGAAATACTTAAGAAGGCCTTGATAACTGCACCTATTGTTCAACCACCTGATTGGAATCTACCATTTGAAATTATGTGTGATGCTAGTGATTATGCTGTTGGTGCTGTTCTAGGACAAAGAGTTGATAATAAGTTGAATGTTATTCACTATACTAGTAAAACTCTAGGCAGTGCCCAAAGAAACTATGCTACTACTGAAAAGGAATTTTTAGCAGTCGTGTTTGCATGTGAAAAGTTCAGATCTTACATTGTTGATTCCAAAGTTACTATTCACACTGATCATGCTGCTATTAAGTATCTCATGGAAAAGAAAGATACTAAACCTAGACTTATCAGATGGGTTCTCTTGCTACAAGAATTTGATTTGCATGTTGTTGATAGGAAGGGTGCTGAGAACCCCGTAGCAGATAACTTGTCTAGGTTAGAGAATGTTCTTGATGACCCACAACCTATTGATGATAGCTTTCCTGATGAACAATTGAATGTCATCAAGGCTTCACGTAGTACACCTTGGTATGATGATTATGGAAATTATAATGTTGCCAAATATATACCACCTAGTTTCACATACCAGCAAAAGAAGAAATTCTTCTTTGATTTGAGACATTACTTCTGGGATGATCCTCACCTTTATAAGGAAGGAGTAGATGGTGTTATTAGATGTTGTGTACCTGAGCATGAACAGGGACAGATCCTACATAAGTGTTACTCCGAGGCTTACGGAGGGCACCATGCGGGAGATAGAACTGCACACAAGGTATTGCAATCCGGTTTCTATTGGCCGACTCTCTTCAAGGATGCCCGTAAGTTTGTCTTGTCTTGTGATGAATGTCAAATAATAGGTAATATCAGTAAACGTCAGGAAATGCCTATGAATTATTTACTTGTCATTGAACCATTTGATGTTTGGGGTTTTGATTATATGGGACCTTTTCCAAAGTCCGACGGGTATACGCATATCCTAGTTGTTGTTGATTACGTTACTAAGTGGGTAGAAGCTATCCCAACTAGTAGTGCTGATCATAACACCTCTATTAGGATGCTTAAAGAAGTTATTTTCCCTAGATTTGGAGTCCCTAGATACCTGATGACTGACGGTGGTTCACATTTTATTCATGGTGCTTTCCGTAAAACGCTTGCTAAGTATGATGTCAACCATAGAATTGCATCTCCCTATCATCCTCAGTCCAGTGGTCAAGTAGAGCTAAGTAATAGAGAGATTAAACTAATTATGCAAAAGACTGTTAATAGGTCTAGAAAGAATTGGTCTAAGAAGCTTGATGATGCACTATGCGCTTATAGAACTGCTTATAAGAATCCCATGGGCATGTCTCCGTACAAAATGGTTTACGGTAAAGCATGTCATTTACCTCTTGAGCTAGAGCATGAGGCTTATTGGGCAATCAAAGAGCTCAACTTTGATTTGAAACTTGCTGGTGAGAAGAGGTTATTTGATATTAGCTCACTTGATGAATGGAGAACTCGGGCATATGAAAATGCCAAGTTGTTTAAAGAGAAAGTTAAGGGGTGGCATGATAAAAGGATACAAAAATGTGAGGTCAATGTAGGTGATTATGTCTTGCTATACAATTCTCGTTTAAGATTTTTTGCAGGCAAGCTTCTCTCTAAATGGGAAGGTCCTTACATTGTTGAGGAAGTATATCGTTTCGGTGCCATCAAGATCAACAACACAGAAGGTAATTTTCCGAGAGTGGTAAATGGGCAAAGAATCAAGCATTATATCTCAGGTACTCCCATAAATGTTGAAAGCAATATTATTAATACCATAACTCCGGAGGAGTACATAAAGGATATTTATCAGCTTGTTTCAGACTCCAAAAATGAAGAGGTATGTGATTCGGTAAGTAAACCGACTCCAAAACTTTTCTAGTAGCAATTTTTCTCCGTTTTGGAATTTTTAGAAAAATAGAAAAATTTAAAGTAGTCCGGAAAGCGCACGAGGAGGCGACAAGCCTGCCAGGCGCGGCCTACCCCCTGGCCGCGCGTGGGGGGCTTGTGAGCACCTCGTGTGCCTCCCGAACTTCGTTTTCTTGCGGAGTACTCCTTTTGGTTGGAAAACTTCATTATATATTCTCCCAAAAGGTCTGACCCTCGTATCACGCAAATATCCTATGTTTTCGTTTCGTGCCTGTTTTTGCCGCAGAGTCAGGGCAAGGATGTCGTCTCAGGAATCTGTCGGGGAGAACGATCTCCCTCAAGTCTATGAAGAAGTAAATGCTGATCTGAAAAGAATGGAGGTCATGGAGGCCAAGGAAAGGCTGCTTGAAAAAACTAAGGGCAAAATTAAGGAGGAGAATCCGGCGTTGGACGAAGGGCAATCTGTGCTCAACAAGGAAGAATCTGAGGAAGAGGATTTTCTTCAACCCTATCTCCACCTTTTACCTCCATCCTTGATCGAACTCTTGAGGTTATGTTAAATAACTCGTGTTCGTAATACTTATCTCTCCCGTGAAGTTGTTTTGCTGGAGAAACATATCACAGAACTCCAAGGTATAAATCAAAGATTGATGGCCCTCTTGTAATCAAAAGACAGGACAACTCCACCACCATCACCTTCAAAGGAAGACAATTAAGCACGGGTATGGGAAATCCCCTTGGCTTGTGCCAAGCTTGGGGGAGTTGCCCCAGTATCGTATCACTATCACATCTTTTGCCTTTACCTTTTTCTTAGTTCGATCCTTTTTGGTTTTATCTTTCTCTAGTAGAATAAAGTTCTTAGTTTGTTCTAGGCTTGAGTTTTGCTTTGTGTCTCTGATACATCTCCAACGTATCTATAATTATTTATGGTTTCATGCTATTATCTTGTCAAACTTTGGGTGTTTTGTATGCGTTTTATATATTTTTTGGGACTAACTTATTAACTCAGTGCCAAGTGCCAGTTCCTGTTTTCCCCATGTTTTTGACCCCTTTCAGAGGAGATTTTGAAACGGAGTCCAAACGGAAGAAAGTCCCCGAAAAGATTTTTCCTGGAACGGAAGAAGATCGGGAAGCTTGGGAGCCAAGGCAGGGGAGCCTCAGGGGCCCCACAAGCCCCCACCACGCGGCCAGGGGGAGGTCGCGCCTTCCAGGCTTGTGGCCCCCCTGGATGCCCTTTGCCCTAGGTCTTTCGCCTATATATTCCCATAAATTCCAGAAAAAATCAGGAGATCATCGAAAGTACTTTTCCGTCGCCGCAAGCTTCTGTCTCCACAAGATCCCATCTGGGGCACATTCTGGTGCCCTGCCGGAGGGGGATTCGGACACGGAGGGCTTCTCCATCAACACCATGACCTCTCCGATGATGCGTGAGTAGTTCACCATAGACCTACGGGTCCATAGTTAGTAACTAGATGGCTTCTTCTCTCTCTTGGATCTTCAATACAAAGTTCTCCATGATCTTCATGGAGATCTATCCGATGTAGTCTTGTTTTGCAGTGTGTTTGTCGAGATCCGATGAATTGTGGATTTATGATCAGATTATCTATGAATCTTATTTGAGTTTTTTCTGATCTCTCTTATGCATGATTTCATATCCTTGTAATTCTCTTCGAGTTGTGGGTTTTGTCTGGCCAACTAGATCTATCATTCTTGCAATGGGAGAAGTGTTTGCTTTTGGGTTCATACCGTACGGTGACCTCACCCAGTGACAGAAGGAGTAGCGAGGCACGCAACGTGTTGTTGCCTACAAGGGTAAAAAGATGGGGTTTTCATCATTGGTTTGAGATTATCCCTCTACATCATGTCATCTTTCTTAAAGCGTTACTCTGTTCGTCATGAACTCAATACACTAGATGCATGCTGGATAGCGGTCAATGTGTGGAGTAATAGTAGTAGATGCAGAAAGTATCGGTCTACTTGTCTCGGACGTGATGCCTATATGTATGATCATTGCCTTAGATATCGTCATGGCTTTGCGCGGTTCTATCAATTGCTCGGGAGTAATTTGTTCACCCACCGTAACACTTGCTATTTTGAGAGAAGCCTCTAGTGAACACTATGGCCCCCAGGGTCTACTGCACACCATATTTTCAGCCTTACACTTTTTACTTCATTTCACTTTGTGCCTTCAGATCTCACTTTGCAAACAATCTTGAAGGGATTGACAACCCCTTTGAAGCGTTGGGCGCAAGCTTGTTTGTGTTTGCGCAGGTACTCTGGACTTGACGAGACCCTCCTTCTGGATCAATACTTTGGTTCTCAAACTGAGGGAAATACTTACTGCTCCTGTGCTGCATCACCCTTTCCTCTTCAAGGGAAAAACCAACGCAAGCCCAGCCTTTGTCAACGTGTCAATTTCTGGCGTTGTTGTCTGTGGGATAGCAGAAGGATTTCTGGCGCCGTTGCCGGGGAGGAATATCAAGTCAAGAACTCATCCAAGTAGGTGTCGCAAACTCATATCTTGCATTTACTTTATTTGCCAGTTGCCTCTCGTTTTCCTCTCCCCCACTTCACCAATTTGCCTTTTTCGTTCGCCTTTTTGTTCGCCCTTTTCTATCGCTTGCTTTCTGCTCGTCTGTCTGGGATAGTCTATCCTGATGGCTATATCCACCACTTCAAATGATACTCCCGAGAGCGAAGTCCTCAATTTCAAACAAATTGAGGAAGAAAACCTAAAGGACGCTTGGTTTAGGATTTGCAACGCTCAGAGTCGATCTACTCATAAGCAATCCACTACCATCTTGCTTCGCAGTTTTTATGTGGGTGTTTCTCCTTGGAATAGGTATATTCTTGACACCATCGTAGGTGGAAATTTCTTAGGTAGCCATACCATTGATTCTTACGGAGCTGTGATAAATTTGGTAGGCTCACCCCCACTCTTGGTTAATGGAACTACCTTAACTCTGGAACATGTGATGCGTAGGCTGGACGTTATTGAAAATAAAGTTGCTACGATAGAATTCAGTGAGAATTTGGATAAAAAGATCCACAATCAAATCACTCAGTACGGATCCAAGGTGGGAATGTTTTTGAAAAATTTAAAGGAGAAGGAACCCACAGTTAACGAAAAGCTAGGTCATGATTCCGCTAGGATTGGCAAACTAGAGGATGTTATAACCAACTTGGGTTCCGCTTTTGCGTTGTGCAGAATACTCCAAGTTTTTCCCACAATAAAATCACCAAGTCTATTTTTGTTCCTAAAAGTAGTGGTGAATCTTCTAGCAAGAAAGATGAAAACCTTAAGATGATGATGGCCACTTATTGTTTGAGCACCAAAGACGACGATACGTGATTCTATCCCTTCTATGCCTAGCTAAGGGCCTTAAACAATAGCGCTTGTTGGGAGGCAAACCAATGAATTTATCTTTTTCTTTCTGTTTTTTTGTGTCCACACTTTCATAATTCTGTTGTGATTGTTTTTTTTGTGTTTTTTTTGTTTGAGCCAAGCAAAGCCTTTATGACTAGTCTTGGTAATGGTTGTTTGATCCTGCTGGAAAAAGACAAAAACTTTTGCTCACGAGATGATTTTTCATTTTTATTCAGAAAGAGCTTTTGAGTTGATTCGTTTTGCTGCCAATTTATATGCTTTTTTCCCAAGACGTCGTAATTTTTCAGATTTTTTGAGGTACCAGAAGTATACAAAGTATACAGATTGCTACAGACTGGTCTGTTTTTGACAGATTCTGTTTTTGTTGAGTTGGTTGCTTGTTTTGATAAAACTATGGTTAGTATCGGGGGGTACTAGCCATGGAAAAGTGATAATACAGTAGCCCATCATCAGTATAGATAGAATTCAAGTTTGCTACAGTACCAAAAGAAGTGGTAGTTTGTTTTCTTGTACTAATGTTATCACAAGTTTCTGTTTAAGTTTTGTGTTGTGAAGGTTTCAAGTTTTGGGTGATGTTCTCATGGACAAAGAGATAAAGAGTGGAAAGAGCTCAAGCTTGGGGATGCCCAAGGCATCCCAAGCCAAATTGAGGGACACCAAAAAGCCTAAGCTTGGGGATGCCCCGGGAAGGCATCCCCTCTTTCGTCTTCAATCCATCGGTAACATTACTTGGAGCTATATTTTTATTCACCACATGATATGTGTTTTGCTTGGAGCGTCTTGTATCTTAGGAGTCTTTTCTTTTTGTTGTGTCACAGTCATCCTTACTGCTCACCTTTTTGAGAGAGAGACATGCACTCATCGTGATTTTGCTAGAATGCTCATAGTGCTTCACTTATATCTTTTGAGCTAGATACTTTTGCTCTAGTGCTTCACTTATATCTTTTGAGCTAGATACTTTTGCTCTTGTGCTTCACTTATATCTTTAGAGCACGGCGGTGCGTGATTTGGTAGTTGGCTTATGTTATGAAAGTAGTCCCAAATGTGCTAGGTACCAAAAGAGGATGCAAAAACCTCCATCTTCATGTGCATTGAGTAGATAGAGAAGTTTCGATTCCTCTCAATTAGTTTTGAGACGTGAATTCGGTAATATTGAGAGTTATGTTAGTAGGGTGTTGTGAATCTAGAGATACTTGTGTTGGAGTTAGTGATTCCCGTAGCATGCACGTATGGTGAACCGCTATGTTAGGAAGTCGGAGCATAATTGATTTATTGATTGTCATCCTTTGTGTTGAGGTCGGGATCGCGCGATGGTTTACACCTACCAACCCTTTCCCTCGGAGTATGCGTTTAGCACTTTGTTTCGATTACTAATAAAAACTTTTGCAATAAGTATGTGAGTTCTTCATGACTAATGTGAGCCCATGGTATAGATGCACTTTCACCTTCCACCATTTCTAGCCTCTCTAGTGTCGCGCAATTCTCGCCGGTGCACGAACCCACCAAATTCCTTCCTCAAAACAGCCACCATACCTACCTACTATGGCATTTTCATAGCCATTCCGAGATATATTGCCATGCAACTCCCACCGTTCCGTCTCATGACTTGTGCCGTCACTCTCATATTGACATTGCATGATTGTAAGATAGCTAGCAAGATGTTTCAACGTCATACGCCGTGCTAGATCGTTGCACATCCCGGTACACTGCCGGAGGCATTTCCTATGGAGTCATCATCATTGTGATCTTTGAGATATGAGTAAATAAAAGTGTGATGATCATCATTATTAGAGCATTGTCCCATGTGAGGAAATAAAAAAAAGAGGCCAAAGAGCCCAAAAACAAAAAAAGAGAAAAAAGAAGAAAAAAGAGGCCTAAGAGCCCAAATGAAAAAAAAGAGAGAAAAAGAGAGAAGGGACAATGCTACTATCTTTTTCGACAGTTGTGCTTCATGTTAGCACCATGTTCTTCATGATTGAGAGCTTCTTGCTTTGTCACTACCATATGCTAGTGGGAATCTTCATTTTATAACTTGGCTTGTATATTCCAATTATGGGCTTCCTCAAAATTTCCCTAGGTCTTCGTGAGCAAGCAAGTTGGATGCACACCCACTAGTTTTCCTTTTGAGCTTTCACATACTTATAGCTCTAGTGCATCCTTTGTATGGCAATCCCTACTCATTCACATTGATATCTATTAATGGGCATCTCCATAGCCTATTGATACGCCGAGTCAGTGTGACCATCTCCTCCTTTTTGTCTCACAACCACCACCACACTCTATTCCACCTATAGTGTTATATCCATGGCTCGCGCTCATGTATTGCGTGATAGTTATAAAAAGTTTGAGAAAGTAAGAGTGCGAAAACAATTACTTGGCCAATTTCGGGGTTGTGCATGATTTACATTAGTTGTGTGAGGATGATGGAGCATAGCCAGACTATATGATTTTGTAGGGATAACTTTCTTTGGCCTTGTTATTTTGAAAGTTCATGATTACTTTGCTAGTTTGCTTGAAGTATTACTGTTTTCATGTCAATAGCAAACTATTGTTTTGAATCTTACGGATGCGAACATTCATGCCACGTGAAAGAAGTTGCAAAGGACAACTATGCTAGGTAGTATTCCGCATCAAAAATTCATTCTTTATGCCTTCCCTACTCGAGGACGAGCAAGAGTTAAGCTTGGGGATGCTTGATACGTCTCCAACGTATCTATAATTTTTGATGGTTTCATGCTATTATCTTGTCAAACTTTGGATGTTTTGTATGCCTTTTATATATTTTTTGGGACTAACTTATTAACTCAGTGCCAAGTGCTAGTTCCTGCTTTTGCCATGTTTTTGACCCCTTTCAGAGGAGATTTTGAAACGGAGTCCAAACGGAAGAAAATCCCCGAAAAGATTTTTTCTGGAACGGAAGAAGATCGGGAAGCTTGGGAGCCAAGGCAGGGGAGCCTTAGGGGCCCCAGAAGCCCCCACCCCGCGGCCAGGGGGAGGCCGCGCCATCCAAGCTTGTGGGCCCCCTGGACGCCCTTTGCCCTAGGTCTTTCGCCTATATATTCCCATAAATTCCAGAAAAAATCAGGAGATCATCAAAAGTACTTTTCCGCCGCCGCAAGCTTCTCTCTCCGCAAGATCCCATCTGGGGCACGTTCTGGTGCCCTGCCGGAGGGGGGATTCAGACACGGAGGGCTTCTCCATCAACACCATGACCTCTCTGATGATGCGTGAGTAGTTCACCATGCTCATTGTTGCAATTAATAGGAAGTAATAAAAATAGAGGTTTGCTACCTCTTGAGCTTGTGTTGGTTTTTCCCTTGAAGAGGAAAGAGTGATGCAGCACAGTAGCAGTAAGTATTTCCCTCAGTTTGAGAACCAAGGTATCAATCCAGTAGGAGTATCAAGCCAAGTCTCCAAAGTACCTGCGCAAAAACAGCAAACTTGCACCCAACGCTACAAAGGGGTTGTCAATCCCTTCACGATTGATTGCAAGGTGAGATCTGAAGGCGGAAAGTGCAACAAAGTAAAAGTGTAAGGCTGAAAATATGATGTGAAGTAGACCCGGGGGCCATAGTGTTCACTAGAGGCTTCTCTCATGATAGCAAATATTACGGTGGGTGAACGAATTACCGTCGAGCAATTGATAGAACCGCGCAAAGTCATGACGATATCTAAGGCAATGATCATACATATAGGCATCACGTCCGAGACAAGTAGACCGATACTTTCTGCATCTACTACTATTACTCCACACATCAACCGCTATCCAACATGCATCTAGTGTATTGAGTTCATGACAAACAGAGTAACGCCTTAAGCAAGATGGCATGATGTAGAGGGATAAATTCATGCAATAGATATAAACCCCATCTTTTTACCCTTGATGGCAACAACACAATGTGTGCCTCGCTACCCCTTCTGTCATTGGGTGAGGTCACCGCACGGTATGAACCCAAAACCAAGCACTTCTCCCATTGCAAGAATCATAGATCAAGTTGGCCAAACAAAACCCACAACTTGAAGAGATTTACAAGGATATGAAATCATGTGATGGGGTTATAGTCCCAGGGTAGGGTCATAGGTCTGCCCTATAGGTCCTACCCAAGGACTACCCTTCATAGAGGACAAGGCCCTTATACAGTTCCGACTGAACTAAGGACGCCCCCATCATCCAGTAGGCGGCGATCCACTCGGAGTATATCTAACGTACCGACTGGAATCCACTCTGTACATCGTAGCCTCCGAGGAGGGCAACGGTCATACATTTTCATACACCATAATTAGCATTTAAAGCTTACGTTACCTGTAACGCCAGCGTTTACTCGCCACTATTCCACCCCTGTCCACTGGGCCATTATGAAGGGCAGCGCACTCTATATAAGCCGCCCTTCACCACTGGTACTGGGGTTGGCACTGGCTGGAATCCCCTAATACACTCGACACAAAGCTCCCCAGAGCACTGAGACGTAGGGCTTTTACCTCCACCGTAGAGGGGCCTGAACTCATACATCCTCGCCATAGCTAAGGCTATGCCCATATACTTTCATAGCCCGTACTTCTACTGTCATACTTATACCCACGACAGTTGGCGCCCACTGTGGGGCAGGCGTCTAAGCGACTTCCGGCGAGTTTGCGATTTCATCTTTTCGTCATGTCATCCGGCGGAGATCTGTGCATGGGTCATGAGATCCTCTTCGGCGCACTCTCCTTCATCGCCGACGATTCGGCATGGCTTCGGGATGCGGCCCTCGACGTCGAGACGCTTCCGAGTCGTGGGGCTACGCACTTCCGTGCCAGTTCTTGCGGCGTTCTTCTTCTCCAGCCATCGACCCCGGTGTTGATCTTCGCCCCGTCACGCGCCGCAACAAGCGATCCGGTCG
This sequence comes from Hordeum vulgare subsp. vulgare, assembly GCF_904849725.1. Taxonomy (NCBI): domain Eukaryota; kingdom Viridiplantae; phylum Streptophyta; class Magnoliopsida; order Poales; family Poaceae; genus Hordeum; species Hordeum vulgare. Next base: position 476,161,660 of record NC_058520.1, read on the forward strand.
TTCGCAGCTCCAGCGTTGGGTGCGACACGCCCTAGCGCGACAAAACATTTCCTCTCAAGTGGCGGTGCTCGAATCGGTTGTGGTCCCGCCGCCATCCCAGTGCTTGGAGTCAGTTCCGACTAAACTACCTTCCGAGTATCAGGGTCACGGGCCTGCAGCCGAAGTACTCATGGCCGATTCCCACGAAAGTCCCCTCGGGACTGGTCGGAGCGAGCGTGAGTTCGGAGAATCATCCAGCGCTCGTCGTCAGCACCATCGTTCTTCCAGTCGACGCACTCGCCAGAGCAACGTCGAGGTGTTCCGCACACCCATCCTTAACTTGGCTGCAGCCTCCAGAATAGTTGATTCTCTCGAGCCGACTGATTCGGAGGCTGGTAGAGGAATCGAGCAGATCCATGCCTTGTTACATACGGTGCAACAACAAAACTCGGCGGTCTCCCAGTCGCACAACAAGATCCACAACAGTTCCGTTCAAGCGAACACACATCGGTCGGTTTTCAGTCCCGACTCCCACCAACGACGTAGAGGAGGCAGCCGTTCCAGGGACCCGAGTCGGAATCCGCTTTCCATTCGGTCTCATCCCGAAGATCGTTGCCGTTTGCGTACTCCTCCGCGGAGTGGGCCCTACGGACCCCGGCATTACGATGATCATCGTTCGGGCGGTGGCGCGCATGATCCAAGGCCTGATGCAAGAGGTTATATCACTCAGAAGAAGGTCGGTAGAAGTCGAGCCCACCATGATGGTCACGATAGAGACCGTCCGAGTGGAAGCAGGACCGTTGTTTCTGGTCCCGAGTGCTTCAGTCGGGCCATCCGCTCGGCTGACATCCCTCCCAACTTCCGATTGGCGATAGGAATCAGCAAATTCACAGGAGAGTCCAAACCAGAAACTTGGTTAGACGACTACAGAGTGGCGGTCCAGATCGGTGGCGGAGATGACCATGTCGCCATGAAACATCTCCCACTGAAGCTCGACGGTTCGGCTCGAGCTTGGCTAAACCAGTTAGCTCCATCAAGCATTTACAGTTGGGCAGATCTGTCCTGAGTCTTCATTAGGACCTTCGAGGCTACGTGCAAACACCCTGCTGGTCTCATAGAGCTTCAGCACTGTGTCCAGAAGAAAAACGAGCCCTTGCGCGATTTCATCCAGCGCTGGACGACCCTCTACCACACGGTGGAGAATGTTACAGAGCACCAAGCAGTCTGCGCCTTCAAGGCAGGCGTTCGGTACAGAGATCTATACCTGAAGTTTGGTCGGACATGCGACATCTCCATGAGCAAGATGATGGAGATAGCCGTGCGCTATGCAAATGGCGAAGAGGAGGACCGCATACGTAGCGGCAAGCATAAGTCAGTTGCCGATGGAGATGGGAACAACAGTCGGAAGCAGAAACAGAAAGCTCAACCCACTCCGCAAGCAGAGCCGGCAGTCGTTACAAACGCTAAGTTCAAAGGCAAGGGGAAAGCACAGTACACCCCCAAGAAGAGACAGTCAGGAAAATCCATCCTAGATCAACCGTGTCCAATCCACACGAAGACGGATGAAGAAGGCAATGTCATATTGTCGAAGCATACCACTGGGTAGTGTCGCCTCCTGATCCAAGGATTCGGTGAAGGACAACCGAGTGAGAAAGACACCGAGAAAGATGATGAGGACAAAGAGGATCCGCTCCCTCAAGTCCATGCAACGTTAATGATTTTTGCTAATGTAGAAAGCAAAAGTCAACTGAAGCTGGTCAACAGGGAGGCAAACATGGCAACCCCATCCACTCCCACGTTCCTCAAGTGGTCACAGACTGCAATCACCTTTGATCAGTCACACCACCCAGCACACGTACCCACCCCAGGGAGGCAAGCTCTGCTCGTCGACCCGGTGGTGGAAGGAGTTAGGCTGCGCAAAGTCCTCATGGACGGCGACAGCGGCTTGAATATCATGTACGCCGATACTCTCAAGGGAATGGGCATTCCGATGTCCAGACTTAGCGAGAGCAGTATGTAGTTCCATGGAGTCGTCCCAGGAAGAAAGGCCAAATCACTCAGCCAGATTGCGTTGGATGTCGTTTTCGGCTCTGACAAGAACTTCCGCAAAGAGAAGTTAACATTCGAGGTGGTAGACTTCCAGAGTGCATACCATGCCATTCTGGGCCGTCCGGCATACATACATATCATGGCCCGTCCATGTTACGTATATTTGAAGATGAAGATGCCTGGTCCCAAAGGCGTGATTACCGTCACAGGCAATCGGCAGCGGGCCGAGGAGTGTCTGCAGCAGGGGTCGAGAATTGCAGACAATCAGATGGATGTACTTGAGTTGGATGAGTACAAGAAGACTGCTGACCCCGCTGACCTGATGCGTTCAAAGAAACCAGTTTCCGAGTCCGCATTCCAGTCGGCGGGAGACACGAAGAAAGTAAGCATCCACCCGACGGATGCCACCGCCGCCCCAACAAACATCTCCACCACCCTTGATCCAAAATAGGAAGCCAAGCTCACCCAATTCCTCCGTGAGAACTAGGACATTTTTGCATGGAAGCCTGCTGACATGCCAGGTGTACCCAGGGAGTTGGCTGAGCACCGACTGCATGTGGATCCTGCTGCTTGGCCCGTCCGAGAACGCCTGCGTCGGTCCGCCGCGCACAAGAGAAAAGCAATCGGAGAGGAGGTAGCTAACTCCTGGCAGCCAACTTCATTCGTGAGGTACACCACTTCGAGTGGCTCGCTAATGTGGTCATGGTGCCCAAGAAGGACAAGTCTCTCCGTATGTGCATTCATTTCAAGCACCTTAATAAGGTCTGGCCGAAAGACCACTTCCTGCTCCCCCGCATTGATCAAATTATTGATTCGACTGCGGGTTGCGAGCGCTTATCCTTCCTTGATGCCTATTCAGGCTATCATCAGATCCGTCTATATGGTCCAGATGAATTAAAGACATCTTTCATCACCCCATTCGGGTGCTTCTGTTACATCACTATGCCATTCGGTTTGAAGAATGCAGGAGCAACTTTTATGCGAATGATCCAAAATTTCCTCCTAGACCAGATTGGCCGAAATGTGGAGGCATATATGGACGATATCATAGTCAAGTCACGCAAAGGTTCCGACCTGCTGACTGACTTGGAAGAAACATTCGCCAACCTACGTAGGTACGATATCAAGCTCAACCCAGCCAAGTGTTCATTCGGCGTTCCCAGCGGGAAGTTACTCGGTTTCTTCGTTTCCGAACGAGGGATCGATGTCAACCCCGAAAAGATCGGGACCATTGCTCGAATGGAGCGGCCAGTAAGAGTACATGACGTGCAAAAGCTCACAGGTTGCCTAGCGGCTTTGAGCAGGTTTATCGCTCGACTCAGCGAGAAGGTGTTACCTATGTACCGACTCATGAAGAAGTCAGATACCTTCGAGTGGACAGACGAAGCCCAAATCGCATTCGACGACCTCAAAGCCCTGCTTTCCACCCAGCCGGTTCTTACTGCCCCGCTCAGTAAAGAACCCCTTCTTCTGTACATCGCGGCTACAAATCAAGTCGTGAGCACCGTTCTGACAGTCGAACGCGAAGAAGAAGGCAAAGCGTATAAGGTTCAGCGGCCAGTATATTATGTTTCCGAAGTCCTGACTCCTTCGAAGCAGAGGTATCCCCATTATCAGGAGCTTATTTATGGGATCTACATGACTGCAAAGAAGGTGGCTCATTATTTCCAAGACCACTCGGTATCTGTCATATCTGATGCTCCGTTGTCGGAAATTCTCCACAATCGGGACGCATTAGGCCGAGTGGCAAAGTGGGCAATGGAGATGCTATACCGCGACATCAAGTTCGAAGCCAAGAAAGCTATAAAGTCTCAAGCTCTTGCTGACTTCATAGCAGAATGGGTAGAACAACAGCAACCGACTCACATCTACTCGGCTCATTGGACCATGTTCTTCGATGGGTCCAAGATGTTGAATGGCTCCCGCGCTGGCGTAGTGCTCATATCCCCGAAAGGTGATAAACTCAAGTATGTGTTGCAGATCCATTTTGATTCTTCCAACAACGAAGCAGAGTACGAAGCTCTCCTTTACGGGTTGCGCATGGCCATCACACTCGGCGTCCGTTGCGTGATGGTCTATGGCGACTCAGATCTAGTGGTTAATCAAGTAATGAAGGAGTGGGCTGTAAGGAACCCCACCATGACTGCATACTGTAACGCAATAAGGAAGCTCGAGAAGAAGTTCAAAGGTCTGGAACTTCACCATGTTCCTCGACTGAAAAACCATGAAGCAGATGAATTGGCAAAACTCGGATCCACCCGGAGACCTGTCCCGAGTGATGTGTGCCTCGAGAACCTACACCTCCCCTCGGTAAAAGAAGATCCTTTTACACAGGAGCCTGTGCAACCGAAGAGCTCAACAGATCAGACTGAAGTCGAAGTTCCCGCTGTGGTTGACCTGGTCATGGAGATTCTAGCTGTCATTCCCGAATGGACTGTGCCATTCATTGCGTACATCCTGAGGCAAGAGTTACCGGAAGATGAGGTCCAAGCTAGGCAGATCGTTCGCAGGTCGAAGTCCTTCACCATCATTGATGACCAGTTATACAGAGAGAGTGTTTCAGGCGTTCTTCAGCGACGTATCTCTCCTGAGGAGGGACAGTTAATTTTGGAAGAAATTCACTCAGGAACCTGCGGTCATCATGCCTCCTCAAAGGCAATCGTCGCCAAAGCGTTCAGAGTTGGTTTCTTCTGGTTGTAGGCGAATGAAATGGCAAAAGATATAGTCGACCATTGCGAGGGTTGTCAGTTCTATTCAAATAAGTCCCACAAGCCAACGTCCGCGCTGAAAACAATTCCCCTTACTTGGCCATTCGCCGTGTGGGGATTAGATACAGTCGGACCATTCAGAACAAGCCAAGGAGGATTCACCCATCTGCTAGTGGCAGTCGACAAATTTACCAAGTGGATTGAAGCCAAGCCTATCAAGAAGCTTGATGCCATTACGGCCATCAAATTTATCACAGACATCATCACCAGATACGGGGTTCCACACAGCATAATCACCGACAATGGCAGAAACTTTGACTCGGACAGGTTCAAAGGTTTTTGCGCGGGCCAAGGTATCCGAGTGGATTTTGCATCCGTTGCGCACCCCCAAACAAATGGACAAGCGGAGAGAGCGAATGGACTCATTCTTCAAGGGTTGAAGCCTCGACTCCTGCAGGAAGTTGGACATGCCGCCGGCGCATGGGTCACCGAGCTGCCTTCGGTGTTGTGGGGCCTCCGAACAACTCCGAATAGATCGACAGGGCGATCCCTGTTTTTCCTCGTTTATGGAGCAGAGGCGGTCCTTCCGAGTGACTTGCTTCACAACTCTCCACGAGTCAAACTCTTCTCCGAAGCCGAAGCAGAGCAAGCCAGGCAAGACGGAGTAGACCTTTTAGAAGAGGAGCGCGAGATGGCATTAATCCGTTCAACAATTTATCAACAAGATCTGCGGCGGTTTCATGCGCGGCACGTCAGGAGCCGCACATTCCAAGCAGGCGACCTGGTGCTCCGAGTGGATCAACAGAGACCACACAAGTTGGCTCCCGCCTGGGAAGGACCGTTCATCATTTCTAAGGTGCTGAACAACGGAGCGTATCGACTCTACAACCTCGACAGGGAGACGGACGAGCCGCGAGCATGGAATGGAGATCTACTGAAGCGCTTCTACACATAACCGCCGACAGAGACAATGTAAAGAGCAAATGTCATCGAAGTAATACGAAGCGGATTAATTTCTTGCCGATTCAAAATTCTTCCGCGTTTGCAGACTCTGGTCTAAAAAACTTGCTCCGAGTGTGCACTAAAAGTCACACTCGGAGACTTAGCTGCGACCCAGAGTCGCCTAAGTAAACAACTCGCTCCGAGTGTGCACTAAAAGTCACACTCAGGGACTTAGCTGCGACCCAGAGTCGCCTAAGTAAAAACTCGCTCCGAGTGTGCACTAAAAGTCACACTCGGGGACTTAGCTGCGATCCGGAGTCGCCTAAGTAAACAACTCGCTCCGAGTGTGCACGAAAAGTCACACTCGGAGACTTAGCTGCGACCCAGGGTCGCCTAAGTAACAACTCGCTCCGAGTGTGAACCAAAAGTCACACTCGGGGACTTCGCTGCGACCCAGAGTCGCCTAAGTAAAAGCTCACTCCGAGCATGCACTGAAAGCACACTCGGAGACTTAGCTGCGAACCAGGGTCGCTTAAATAAAAAGCTTCCTCCGAGTGGACACTCGAGATACACTCGGAGGCTTAGCAGACCCTCATTGAGGCTCATGTGGATGTGAAGACAACTGACAACTACATGCTCCGCATGTTTGCCATCGGCTTCACCAAGAGACGCCCAAACAAAAACCACGAGCCAAAATCGTGTCAAAAAAAACTCAGCGAAAGAAGAGCAAAAGATCCGGTTCGAATTCAAATTGGTTCTACGATCAGTCGACTCGGTGTGAATCAAGTTTATCCACACCGAGCCACGAATGTACCGGCCAACAGCAGTGGCCAAAGTTTAATACAGACTCCACTCGGCATACCGAGGTAAATGCGCATTCAGCATAAAGTTTATCAAGCATCGCCGGGGTTGGCAGGCTCCACAAAGGTGTCGAGGTCGATTCCATCTGCAATCCGAGTGGCCGTGTCGAGGAAGGTCTCCATGAAATCTTCAAATCGAAGCTTCTTGGTGTTGGCGACCTGCAACGTCTTCAGCTTGTCTTCACGGGCTTCCTTGCAGTGCACTCGGACCAGAGACAGCGCCTCGTCCGCACCACACTGAGCGGCAGACTTCTTCCATGCCTGCACTCTGCTTGGAACGTCCTCTAGTCGAGTCATCAATCCCTCTATCTCGTTCCGAGAGTCATCTTCAGGCCACAGCTCCTTGTCAATTCGGCCGACAACTCCTCTCAGGTGACCAATGAAAGGACCCACCCTGTTAAGGCGGGAATTCACTCGGAACATGTCCCGGTTAGCTTCATCACCGAGTGGAACATTCGGTTGCCCAAGCGACCGTTCAATTTCGGTCGTTTCGGCCTCAACGTCGCGACAGAAATCTGCAAACAAAAGACAGGGAGAAAATAAGCGCGGAGTGAACTCCAAAGTCAAAAAGCACTCGGCAAGCAACTTACCACCAAGCAGTGCGACCATCTTCTTCGCCCAGTCGACGACGTAGTTCTCCTGTGCTCTACACCGAGTGTTCATTAACTTCAGCTCACCCATCCATTCGGATCTCTCCTTCTTCATTTTTTCTACCTCGGCTACCAGTGCCTTGTTAGTCTCCCGAGTTTCCTCCAAAGATTTTTCTCGTTCAGCGAGAGCCTCCTTCATGCCAGCCAGGTCATTCACAGCCACCTCCAAGTCGGCAGCAAGTTGAGTCTTCTCATCCTTCAGAGCATTATAGGACGATCCCATTTCACAAGTCTTTTGGCAAAGAGACACAAAGGGAGGATCAGCCAGATTCAACAAGGAAAAAGTCTCGACAGATATGACAAAACAGTCAAAACTCAAGATTCTTCAGACCCCTGCCGATGCAAGCAATCGACAGCGGTCTCGGGGACTACACCCAGTGGGTTCACTGAGAGTGACCCCACTTGTATGAAGCTCGAACAGGTCTGTCCCATTGAGCTCCATAGCACACCAACAACACTATGAGATTACTTTTACTCGACCCGAGTAACACTACTCTCGGGGACTACACCCAGTGGGTGCACTCGGCGTGCCCCCACTGGTACCATTCGGGCAGGTCAGCTCTAATCTGTAGAGATTATGGAAAATACATATAAAGACAACTGCCGGTGCAAACACTCGACAGGTCTCGGGGACTACACCCACTAGGTTCACTCGGAGTGAACCCACTGGAAACTCAACCTACTGTATCCGAGTATCTCGCTGAAACCCCGAGTGGGCACCAAGAGGAATGTAAACACTTACTAGCGCACTTACTCGGATATCATCCCGAAGCTCCAAGCTCTTCTTGTACAGGGATGCGATGGAGTCATATGCTCCCTTGGCGTCGCCCACCATCAGCTCCACTTGTACCATGGCGTCCTTGGCGGCTCCTACTGGATCTTCCGGGAGGCATCGGGCATCATATTGAACAGCCGACGGATCCGGCATGGCAGAAGGCTCCCTGGGCATCCCAAGCTGTGCTCCAGTCGGTTCCGCCGTGAGGGCCACCGTCTCAGTCAGCGGCACGTTCATGGCGGGATTGGCAGCAGGTTGGATAACCCTAGGGACAGGCGCCAAAGCTGGTTCCGACCTCCTTTGGTCGTCGTCGTCCAGATGGATCACCTCCGAAGGAAGCCCGACTGAACAAAATAAAAATACAGAAAAAGGTCAAGATCAAAGACAGCACTCGTGAAACAATAATAGAGCTCTCGGAGTCGTGACAACGTACCTTGCTGGGACGTGGCGGCGTTATCAGTGTCCATGGGATCATCATCCTGACGCGACAGAGAGGTGGCGGAGGTAGCAGCTCTGTTGAGTGAAATCCACTCGACAGGTAAACATGAATTCCCAAAAAGAAGAGTCCAATCGGATACTAAAGGAAGATGGAAGAGAAAAGATACTTACGCTGACGCGACCAGAACAACGATCCTCATCCGGGGCAAGGCTTTCCGAGGTTTAGACCCGCTGGGTTTAGCCACCTTGGACGGCTGGTTCACGGGCTCGGCAGAAGCACCCCTGGTTCTCTTCACACTCCGAGCACTCGGGGCCACGGGAGGAGCCGGCGGAACAGCGGGGTCATGACGGTGCTTGGTTCGGTGTTTTGGTGGTGAGGGTGACGAGCTCTGCTCTTCACTCTCCTCCTCCTCCTCTTTTGTTTCCCCCTCCGTCTCCCTACTGTCAGAGACGTACTCGGTACTATCCGCGCTGCCCTCCACGCTGCCTTCTTCTTCCTCGACCGGATTCCCATTTGAGACTCCAGAATGCCAGTTCGTCCACTCCTGCACAAAACACAGTCGGCAACGTCAGTCAGCGAGACAAGAAAAGCAATAAAGCTGAGAAGGTTAAAAGCACTCGACGACATGTACTCACCTCATTCGGAGGAGGATTTTCGGCATGGAAGGCCTTCACCCGCCGAGCTCCCACAGGGTTATCACATGTGCCCGTGATGTTGCGGACCCATGCACTCACGGTCTCCTCGCTCACGTCTTCGGGATGGGACCGAGTGGTATCCGAAGGCCCCGTGTAATGCCACATAGCGTGGTCTCGGGCCTGCAGCAGCTGGATGCGTCGACCCAGAAAAGTCTCCAGCAGGTCCATGCCGGTGACTCCCCTCCGGACGACGGCTATCAACGCGTCGACCAAAGGCTGGATCTGGGTTCTTTCTCCCTTAGAGAGTGCAAGCTTCCTGGGAGGGCCCGGACGGTCTAAACTGAAGGGTGGCAACCCACTCGAAGCATTCGGGCAGGCTATGTCCTGGCAATAGAACCAGGACGATTGCCAGTTCCTAACCAACTCGGATAGCTGAAGGGAGGGATAGCTACTTTTCGTTTTCTTCTGAAATCCTAAACCCCCGCAGAGCTGGAGGATGTGTGTCTTGTCATCAGACTGGCTAAGCTTCTTAACAGTTTGAGATCTAGCGGAGAAAACATACTTGAAGAGCCCCCAGTGGGGAGGACATCCTATGAAGAACTCGCAGAGGGTGATGAATGCGGAAAGATGAGCTATCGCATTCGGCGGAAAGTGATCGAGCTACGCCCCGAAGTAATTCATGATACCTCGGAAGAAAGGATGGGGAGGCAAGGAGAAACCTCTGGCCACGTGGCTGAGCAGCAGAACGCGCTCCCCCTCCTTCGGCGACGGCTCTGTCTCGCCTTCCGGCAGCCTCCAAGACTTGTTGACGACCATGCCGTGTTCCACCAGCTCCAACACGTCGTTCTCCGTCACCGTGGAGGGGAGGAAGTCCCCCTGGATCCAGCCCGCCGGCAATGCCCGCTGCCGCCGCTGAGTGGAGGCCCCCCCTTCTTTTTCTTCTTCGCCTCGAGCTTGCTGGTCTGCCCCTTCGTCATGGCGAGGGCGACAGATCCACAGAGGAGGAGAGGAAGGAGGTGGCTAGGGATGCGCAAGGAGTTGCGGGGGAGGGCGAGATTAACGGGAGGAGGACGAGCAGCGCAACAGGAAAGACCGTCGGGAAAGCTTTAATAGGCCTCCAACTGAGTCACCTATAGGTGGGCCCAGGATTTTATCCTCCCAACCGTCCGCTGCAAGATTAGTGGAGAAGATCGTGGCGCGGTAATTGAGGATGCAAAATCTACTCGACGGCGATGTCGTCATCCCCGCTGGCCGCGCGGCAACCGAAATTTGAGGATCCCGGAAAATCCGGCGCTGTCAGTATGACCGGTCACTTCGAAAGATTCCGCGGAAGCAATTGGTCCCTCATGGTTCATTTTGTTCGCATATTCACTCGAATCACTAGCTGCAAATATAAAATGGATCAAGGCAAACAACGCTAAGATCACCTCAATACCAGTCGGCTCCAAACTCCAAACATCACTTCATCGTTCCAACCCCGATCCATTCGAGGACTAATGATGGGGTTATAGTCCCAGGGTAGGGTCATAGGTCTGCCCTATAGGTCCTACCCAAGGACTACCCTTCATACAGGACAAGGCCCTTATACAGTTTCGACTGTACTAAGGACGCCCCCATCATCCAGTCGACGGCGATCCACTCGGAGCATATCTAACGTACCGACTGGAATCCACTCTGTACATCGTAGCCTCCCAGGAGGGAAACGGTCATACGTTTTCATACACCATAATTAGCATTTAAAGCTTACGTTACCTGTAACACCAGTGTTTACTCGCCACTATTCCACCCCTGTTCCCTGGGCCATTATGAAGGGCAGCGCACTCTATATAAGCCGCCCTTCACCACTGGTACTGGGGTTGGCACTGGCTGGAATCCCCTAATACACTCGACACAAAGCTCCCCAGAGCACTGAGACGTAGGGCTTTTACCTCCACCGTAGAGGGGCCTGAACTCATACATCCTCGCCGTAGCTAAGGCTTTGCCCATATACTTTCGTACCTCGTACTTCTACTGTCAAACTTATACCCACGACATCATGCATATAAGAGATCAGAAGAAACTCAAATAATATTCATAGATAATCTGATCATAAATCCACAATTCATCAGATCTCGACAAACACACCGCAAAAGAAGATTACATCGGATAGATCTCCATGAAGATCATGGAGAACTTTGTATTGAAGATCCAAAAGAGAGAAGAAGTAATCTAGCTACTAGCTATGGACCCAAAGGTCTATGGTGAACTACTCATGCATCATCAGAGAGGCAACGGTGTTGATGAAGAAGCCCTCCGTGTCCGAATCCCCCCTCCGGCAGGGCACCAGAACGTGCCACAGATGGGATTTTGCGGAGACAGAAGCTTGCGGCGGCGGAAAAGAATTTTCGTGGCTCCCTCGCGTGGTTTTCGATTTTTCAGGGATTTATAGCCGGAAAAAGTAGGGCAGAGGAGCCACAGGGGGCCCACAAGCCTGCTAGGCGCGGCCCCCAGACTGTGGCTAGGGGGCTTGTGGACTCCCCTGGCGCCCTCTGCCTTGGTTCTCAAGCTTCCTGCGTATCTTCTATCCCGGAAAAAATCTTTTCGGAGGTTTTATTCCATTTGGACTCCGTTTGATATTCTCCTCTTAAAAAGGTCAAAAACACGGAAAAAACAGGAACTGACACTTGGCACTGAGTTAATAAGTTAGTCCCAAAAAAGATATAAAAGGCATACAAAACATCCAAAGTTTGACAAGATAATAGCATGGAACCATAAAAAACTATAGATACGTTGGAGACGTATCAAGCATCCCCAAGCTTAACTCCTGCTCGTCCTCGAGTAGGGAAGTGATAAAGACTGAATTTTTGATGTGGAATGCTACCTAGCATATTTGTCCTTTGTAACTTCTTTCATGTGACATGAATGTTCAGATCCGTAAGATTCAAAACAATAGTTTGCTACTGACATGCAAACAATAATAGTTGAAGCAAACTAGCAAAGTAATCATGAACTTTTGAAATAACAAGGCCAAAGAAAGTTATCCCTACAAAATCATATAGTCTGGCTATGCTCCATCATCCCCACACAACGAATTTAAATCATGCACAACCCCGGTATTGGCCAAGTAATTTTTTCGCACTCTTACTTTCTCAAACCTTTTTCAACTCTCACGCAATACATGAGTGTGAGCCATGGATATAGCACTATAGGTGTAATAGAGTGTGGTGGAGGTTGTGAGGCAAAAGGGAGGAGATGGTCACATTGACTAGGCGTATCAAAGGGCTATGGAGATGCCCATCAATAGATATCAATGTGAAAGAGTAGGGATTAACATGCAATGGATGCACTTAGAGCTATAAGTATGTGAAAGCTCAAAAGGAGAACTAGTGGATGTGCATCCAACTTACTTGCTCACGAAAACCTAGGGCAATTTTGAGGAAGCCCATCATTGGAATATACAAGCCAAGTTACATAATGAAGATTCCCACTAGTATATGGTGGTGACAAAACAAGAGACTCTCAATCATGAACAACATGGTGCTATTATGAAGCACAAGTGTGGAAAAAGATAGTAGCATTGTCCCGTCTCTCTTTTTCTCTTTTTTTTGTTTGGGCTCTTTGGCATCTTTCCATATCTCTCTCCTTTTTTTGTGTGTGGGAAACTTTGGCCTTTTTTCCCTCACATGGGACAATGCTCTAATAATGATGATCATCACACTTTCATTTACTCACAGCTCAATGCTTAGAACGATAATGACTCTATAGGAAATGCCTCCGGCAATGTACCGGGATGTGCAACGATCTAGCTTAGCGTATGACGTTGAAACATCTCGCTAGCTATCTTACGATCATGCAATGGCAATATGTAAGTGACGAGACAAGTCATGAGACGGAACGGTGGGAGTTGCATGGCAATATATCTCGGAATGGCTATGAAAAGGCCATGATAGGTAGGTATGGTGGCTGTTTTGAGTAAGGTCTGTGGTGGTTTTGTGCACCGGCGAAAATTGCGCGGCACTAGAGAGGCAAGCAATGGTGGAATGTGAAAGTGCATCTATACCATGAACTCACATTAGTCATGAAGAACTCACATACTTATTGCGAAAGTTTTTATTAGTGATCGAAACAAAGTTCTAAACGCATACTCCTAGGGGAAGGGTTGGTAGGTGTTAACCATCGCACGGTCCCGACCGCAACACAAAGGATGACAATTAGTGAATCAATTACGCTCCGACTTCCTAACATAGCGGTTCACCATACGTGCATGTTAAGGGAATCACTAACTTCAACACAAGTATTTCTAGATTCACAGCACCTTACTAACATGACTCTTAATATTACCAAATCCATGTCTCAAAACTAATTGAGAGGAATCAAACTTCTCATTACTAATCATTGCACATGAATATGGAAGTTTTATTGTATCCTCTTTGGGTGCCTATCATCTTTAGGACTACTTTCATAGCACAAGCCAACTACCAAGTTACTCAGAGAGAGCACTATCAAAAAGATATAAGTGAAAATCGAGAGTTCTTATTTCTCCAAAATATGACACCGCAGTGCTCTAAAATATCTAAGTGAAGCACTTAGAGCAAAGTTATCTAGCTCAAAAGATATAAGTGAAGCACATGTGAGCTAAATTGCCTAACTCAAAAGATATATGCGAAGCTCAATGAGTATTCTAGCAAATTCACGATGAGTGCATGTCTCTCCCAAAAGGTGTGCAGCAAGGATGATTTTGACACAACAAAAAGAAAAGACTCCTATAATACACAACACTCCAAGCAAAACACATATCATGTGGTGAATAAAAATATAGCTTCAAGTAACGTTACCGATGGATTGAAGACGAAAGAGGGCATGCCTTCCCGGGGCATCCCCAAGCTTAGGCTTTTTGGTGTCCTTAAATTTGGCTTGGGATGCCTTGGGCATCCCCAAGCTTGAGCTCTTTCCACTCTTTATCCCTTTGTCCATGAGAACATCACCCAAAATTTGAAAACTTCACAACACAAAACTTAAACAGAAACTCGTGATATCATTAGCACAAGAAAACAAACTACCACCTCTTTAGGTGCTGTGGAAAACTTGATTTCTATTTATAAGGGTGTTAGATTACTGTATTCTCACTTTTCCATGGCTAGTATCCCCCGATACTATCCATAGTTTCATCAAAATAAGCAATCAACACAACAAAAACAGAATCTGTCAAAAACAGACTAGTCTGTAGCAATCTGTATACTTCGTATACTTCTGGTATCTCAAAACTTCTGAAAAACTACGACAATTTGGGAAATTCGCATATCAACCAGCAGAAAAAAGAATCAATTCAAACGCTCTTTCTGGATAAAAATGAAAAATAATTTTGTGGGCGAAAACTTTATGTCTTTTTCCAGTAGGATCAAACAACCATCACCAAAACTAGTCATAAAGGTTTTACTTGGCACAAACACAAAAAGAAACACAAAAAACACAATCATAACAGAATTATGATGGTGCGTACGCAAAAAAATAGAAAGGAAAAAAACAAATATAAATTCATTGGGTTGCCTTCCAACAAGCGCTATTGTTTAACGCCCTTAGCTAGGCATAAGGCGATAGAATCACGTATCGTCATCTTTGGTACTCAAACCATAAGTAGCCCTCATCATGGATTCATAAGGCAATCTTATTTTCTTTCTAGGAAAATGTTCCATGCCCTTCTTTAATGGAAATTGAAATCTAATATTCCCTTCCTTCATATTGATGACAGCACCAATAGTCCTTAGGAAAGATCTACCAAGAATGATAGGACATGTAGGATTGCAATCAATATCAAGCACAATGAAATCCACGGGTACATAGTTCCTATTTGCAATAATAATAACATCATTGATCCTCCCCACAGGTTTCTTAACAGTAGAATCCGCAAGATGCAACTTAAGAGAGCACTCATCAATCTCATTGAAGCCTAGAACATCACATAAAGACTTAGGAATCGCGGAAACACTAGGACCCAAATCACACAAAGCATTGCATTCATAGTTTTTGATCTTGATTTTGATAGTAGTTTCCCACTCATCATGAAGTTTTCTAGGAATAGAAACTTCTAATTCAAGTTTCTCTTCAAGAGATTTCATCATAGCATCGACGATATGATCGGTAAAGGCCTTGTTTTGGCTATAAGCGTGTGGAGAGTTTAGCATGGATTGCATCAAGGAAATGCATTCAATCAAAGAGCAACTATCATAATTGAATTCCTTGAAATCCAAAGTAGTAGTTTCATTACTACTCAAAGTTTTGATATCCTCTACTCCACTTTCAATGCTTTTAGCATCAAGATAGATGGACTCCGAATCGTTGGGGCGTTTTTCAACCAAAGTGGATTCATATCCAGCCCCATCATCATTAGTTTTGACACTAGAAAACAAGGATTCAATGGGAGTCACACCAAGCACTTTAAGATCTTCGTGATTCTCATCACGAGAACACGCCTTTTTAAGCCATTCATGTTTAACACGAATTTGGGCGGTTCTTTCTTTACTCTATTCATGGAAACACGCATAGCTTTCAAAGTTTCATGCATATTGATCTTGGGAGGAGCACATCTAACTTTCAAAGCATCAATATCAAGAGACATTATATCAACGCTCCTAGCCAAATCATCAATTTTGAGTAGTTTTTCTTCTATGGACGCATTGAAAATATTTTGCGAGTTGATAAACTCTTTAATATTACTCTCTAGATCAGAGGGTAATTTATTGTAATTTCCTTGAGCATTGTTGTAGGAATTGCCAAAGTTATTAGAGGGATTACTAGGAAAAGGCCTAGTAATATAGTTACCTCTAAAAGCATTGTTGTGGCCAAAATTATTCCTACCAACAAAATTAACGTCCAAGCTCTCATTGCTACTCTCAATCAAGGAAGACAAAGGCATATCATTGGGATCTAAAGGAGCACCTTTACTAGCAAACAATTTCATTAACTCATCCATCTTAGCACTCAACGAGTTAATTTCTTCTATAGCGTGCACCTTTTTACTAGTAGGTGACCTTTCAGTGTGCCACTGAGAATAGTTTGTCATGATATTGTCTAGGAGTTTTGTGGCTTCTCCTAATGTGATTTAGATGAAAGTTCCACCGAAGGCGGAATCAAGGATATTTCTAGAAGCAAAATTCAAACCAGCATAGAAGATTTGTGTAATCATCCAAAGACTCAAGCCATGAGCGGGACAATTTCTAATCATCAATTTCATTCTCTCCTGAGATTGTGCAACATGTTCATGATCTAGTTGCTTAAAATTCATGATATCATTACGGAGAGAGATAACCTTAGCCGGTGGAAAATACTTGGATATATAAGCATCTTTGCACTAGTTCCAAGAATCAATACTATTTTTGGGCAAAAATGAAAACCAAGTTTTTGCTCGATCTCGCAATTAGAACGGAAATAGCTTCAATTTAATCACATCATTATCCACATCTTTCTTCTTTTGCATATCGCATAACTCAATGAAAGTATTAAGATGGGATGTGGCATCTTCACTAGGAAGGCGGGAGAATTGCTCTTTCATAACAAGATTCAGCACAGCAGCATTGATTTCATATGATTCCGCACTAGTGGCGGGAGCAATCGGAGTACTAATAAAATCATTATTATTAGTATTCGAGAAGTCACAAAGTTTGGTGTTTTCAGTCATGATGACTTCAGCAATCACACAAACACACAAGCGAACAGAAATCAAGTAAATTTTTGCTTTTCAGAAGTGGGGGAAAGGAGAACGAGGGTCAAAAAAAGTAAATGCAAGAGATGAGTTCGCGACGGTTACTTGGATAAGCTTCACTTGATGCTCCCCGGCAACGGCGCCAGAAATTCTTCTTGCTACCTCTTGAGCTTGCGTTGGTTTTTCCCTTGAAGAGGAAAGGGTGATGTAGCACAGTAGCAGTAAGTATTTCCCTTAGTTTAAGAACCAAGGTATCAATCCAGTAGGAGTATCAAGCCAAGTCTCCAAAGTACATGCGCAAAAACAGCAAACTTGCACCCAACGCTACAAAGGGGTTGTCAATCCCTTCACGATTGATTGCAAGGTGAGATCTGAAGGCAGAAAGTGCAACAAAGTAAAAGTGTAAGGCTGAAAATATGATGTGAAGTAGACCCGGGGGCCATAGTGTTCACTAGAGGCTTCTATCATGATAGCAAATATTACGGTGGGTGAACGAATTACTGTCGAGCAATTGATAGAACCGCGCAAAGTCATGACGATATCTAAGGCAATGATCATACATATAGGCATCACGTCTGAGACAAGTAGACCGATACTTTCTGCATCTACTACTATTACTCCACACATCAACCGCTATCCAGCATGCATCTAGTGTATTGAGTTCATGACAAATAGAGTAACGCCTTAAGCAAGATGACATGATGTAGAGGGATAAATTCATGTAATAGATATAAACCCCATCTTTTTACCCTTGATGGCAACAACACGATGCGTGCCTCGCTACCCCTTCTGTCATTGGGTGAGGTCACCGCACGGTATGAACCCAAAACCAAGCACTTCTCCCATTGCAAGAATCATAGATCAAGTTGGCCAAACAAAACCCAGAACTCGAAGAGAATTACAAGGATATGAAATCATGCATATAAGAGATCAGAAGAAACTCAAATAAGATCCATAGATAATCTGATCATAAATCCACAATTCATCGGGTCTCGACAAACACACCACAAAAGAAGATTACATCGGATAGATCTCCATGAAGATCATGGAGAACTTTGTATTGAATATCCAAGAGAGAGAAGAAGCCATCTAGCTACTAGCTATGGACCCGAAGGTCTATGGTGAACTACTCATGCATCATCGGAGAGGCAATGGTGTTGATGAAGAAGCCCTCCGTTTCTGAATTCCCCCTCCGGCAGGGCACCAGAACGTGCCACAGATGGGATTTTGCAGAGACAGAAGCTTGCGGTGGCGGAAAAGTATTTTCGTGGCTCCCTCCCGTGGTTTTGGATTTTTTGGGTATTTATAGGCGGAAGAAGTAGGGCATAGGAACCACAGGGGGCCCACAAGCCTGCTAGGCGCGGCCCCCCAGGCCACGGCTAGGGGGCTTGTGGCCTCCCCTAGTGCCCTGTGCGTTGGTTCTCAAGCTTCTTGCGTATTTTCTGTCCCGAAAAAAATCTTTTCGGAGGTTTTATTCCGTTTGGACTCTGTTTGATATCCTCCTCTGAAAAAGGTCAAAAACACGACAAAAACAGGAACTGGCACTTCACACTGAGTTAATAAGTTAGTCCCAAAAAAGATATAAAAGGCATGCAAAACATCCAAAGTTTGACAAGATAATAGCATGGAACCATCAAAAATTGTAGATACGTTGGAGACGTATCAAGGTTCACCTATAAATATATCATCTTGGACACCATCTATGATTGTGAACACTCATTAAACTATTACATGCTTAGAAGTAGATGTTGGACAAGGAAGACAACATAATGAATTATGTTTGCTCGGTTCCGAACAATGTTATATGACTAGAGATCCCTTAGCATGTGACGCTTGCTTCCACCTCATATCAGCCAAAACTTCCGCACTAAGTAGAGATACTACTTGTGCATCCATAAACCTTCAATCCAGTTTTGCCATGAGAGTCCACCATACCTACCTATAGATTGAATAAGATCCCTCAATTAAGTTGTCGTCGGTGCAAGCAATAAAAATTGCTCCCTAAATATGTATGATCTATTTGTGTGTGGAAAATAACCTTTGTACGAACCTGTGATGAGAAAGACATAAAAGTGACAGACTGCATAATAAAGGTCTTTATCACAGGAGGCAATATAAAGTGACGTTCCTTCACATTAAGAGGTCACACATCCAAACCTCAAAAGTGCATGACAACCTCTCCTTTCCTCTGCGAAGGGCCTATCTTGTACCTTTATTTTTTATCCTTAAAAGAGTCATGGTGATCGACACCAATTCCTTATTTCGCCTTTATCTTGGCTAACGTCATGTGCTAGGGAAAGATCTATATTCATATGTCAACTTGGAAGTATGTATCCATGAATTATTATTGTTGGCATTACCCTTGAGGTAAGTAGTTGGGAGGCGAAACTATAAGCCCCTATCTTTCTCTGTGTCCAACTGAAACTTTGATCTCATGAGTACCACGTGAGTTTTAGCAATTGTAGAAGACAAAAGGATGATTGAGTATGTGGATTTGCTTTACAGGCTCTTATTTGACTCTTTCCGATGTTATGATAAATTGCAATTGCTTCAATGACTAAAGGCTATTGGTTGTTAATTCTCACTAAGGTTCTTGACCCATACTTTACTTTGTGAAGGAATTGTCGCTTTAGCATAAGATTTTACATGATGCTATTGTTGTTCTAATTATGATCATGATGCATGCATGTTCGTATTTTGTTTTATCGACACCTCTGTCTCTAAACATGTGGGCATATTTATTGATCTCGGCTTCCGCTTGAGGACAAGCGAGGTCTAAGCTTCGGGGAGTTGATACGTCCATTTTGCATCATGCTTTTATGTTGATATTTATCGCTGTATGGGCTGTTATTACACTTCACGATACAATACTTATGCCTTTTCTCTCTTATTTTATAAGGTTTACATGAAGAGGGAGAATGTCGGCAGCTGGAATTCTGGTTTGGAAAAGGAGCAAGTTTGAGATACCTATTTTGCGCAACTCCAAAAGCCGTGAAAATCAACGAGGAATTATTTTGGATTTTATAAAAAATACTGGGCGGAAGAAGTACCAGAGGGGACCCACCAGGAGGCCACAAGCCTGCCAGGCGCGACCTACCCCCTGGTCGTGCCTAGGAGGCTTGTGGGCCCCCTATTGCCCCTCCGGCTCCCATCTTTTGCTATAAGGAGGGTTTCGTTCCAGAAAAAATTAGGAGGAGGCTTTTGGGAGGAATCGCCGCTGCCACGAGGCGAAACTTGAGCAAAACCAATCTAGAGCTCCTGTAGGGCCGTCCTACCGGGGAAACTTCCCTCCCATAGGGGGAAATCGTCGCCATCGTCATCACCAACACTCCTCTCATCGGAGGGGACTCATCACCATCAACATCTTCATCAGCACCATCTCATCTCCAAACCCTAGTTCATCTCTTGTAACCAATCTTCGTCTCGCGACTCCGATTGGTACTTGTAAGGTTGCTAGTAGTGTTAATTACTTTTTGTAGTTGATGCTAGTTGGATTACTCGGTGGAAGATTATATGTTGAAATCCTTGATGCTATTCAATACCTCTCTGGTGATGAACATAATTATGCTTTGTGAGTAGTCACTTTTGTTCCTGAGGACATGGGATAAGTCTTGCTATAAGTAGTCATGTGAATTTGGTATTCGTTCGATATTTTGATGCGATGTATGTTGTCTTTCCTCTAGTGGTGTTATGTGAACGTAGACTACATAAAACTCCACCATTATTTGGGCCTATAGGGAGGCATTGGGAAGTAATAAGTAGATGATGGGTTGCTAGAGTGACAGAAGCTTAAACCCTAGTTTATGCGTTGCTTCGTAAGGGGCTGATTTGGATCCACTAGTTTAATGCTATGGTTAGACTTTGTCTTAATTCTTCTTTCGTAGTTGTGGATGCTTGCGAGAGGGGTTAATCATAACTGGGATGTTTGTCCAAGTAAGGGCAGCACCCAAGCACCGGTCCACCCACATATCAAACTATCAAAGTAGCGAACGCGAATCATATGAACATGATGAAAACTAGCTTGACAGAAATTCCCATGTGTCCTCGGGAGCGCTTCACCTCCTATAAGATTTTGTCCAGGCTTGTCCCTTGCTACAAAAGGGATTGAGCCATCTTTCTACACCTTTGTTACTATTGTTACTTGCTACTTGCCACGAATCATCTTATCATGCAACTATCTGTTACCGATAATTTCAGTGCTTGCAGAGAATACCTTGCTGAAAACCACTTGTCAGATCCTTCTGCTCCTCGTTGGGTTCGACACTCTTACTTATCGAAAGGACTACGATAGATCCCCTACACTTGTGGGTCATCAGATATGCAAAAGTAGAAAGAAGTAGATGGTGATATTGTTAAACTTAAGCTTTTTTCCTTTCTCCTTGAGAGGAGGAGCTAAAGTGTGGCTTCAATATTTGCCTAGGAATAGCATAGATTCTTGGGATGCAAATATGTTTTTATTGGGAAGTATTACCCGCCTCCTAAGATTACCCAGTTAAGAAGTAACATTATGAATTTTAGGCAACTCGATAACGAACACGTTTCCCAAGCTTGGGAACGTATGAAATCTCTTGTTAAGAATTTGCCTACACATGGTTTGACCACTTGGATGGTTATCCAAACTTTCTATGTAGGACTGAACTTTACCTCGCGGAATCTGTTGGAGCCGGTCGTGGGAGGAACCTTTATGTCAACTACACTTGGTGCTGCCACAAAGCTATTGGACGAGATGATGACAAATTATTCTCAATGGCACACTAAGAGAGCTCCAACAGGTAGGAAGGTAAACTCTGTTGAGGAGATCTCCTCCCTTAATGATAAGGTTGACATGATCATGTATTTACTTATTAAGCAAGCTCCTATTGATCCTCATGGTGTTCCTTTAAATTCTTTGGTTGCTCAAGAAAGAGAGCACGTTGATGTTAATTTTATCTCTAGGAACAACTTTAATAATAATGTCTATAGGAGTAATTTTGGTAGCAATCCTATACCATTACCATCCAACAACTATGGGGACAACAACACCTATAGTTACACTCCTAATGATAGGAGAATGCCTAGTTATGAAAAAATTTTAGAGATAGATAAGGCTACAAAGAATTATATGGACACCCAATATGAACAAAACAAGGTATTCTCTAGACAATTAGATGAGCATTATTCTATTTTGCAAAACATTGGAAGACAACTTGAGAGCCTGAATAGTGAGATTTCCAATCTCCAGACTAGACTCACCACCACGGAGACCCAAGTTTCCAATATGTCTCATACCCAGGCCACTTTTATAAATAAAATGGCGGCCAAACCCAAAGTGCTTGTATCTTAAGAATAGGAAGATAGGATTAAGAGCCTTCCTACACACACTACCCTTGCTACTATACAAGTTGTTGAGGATCTGAAAACTATTAGCACCCATCACATCCCTAGTCCCAGTGGACCTATTAATGGTGAAGCTAATACCTCAGCTTTAGGAAAAGAAGGTCCTTTGAACTTAGAGACTATCAAAAGAATGAGCTTAGTTGACATCACCACCATTTAATTAATGGTAGTAATCTTGATTTTGATAATTGTAGTCTTTCCTAAGTTATCACTTTTTTGCAAAGAATGGCTAAAGACCCCCACACTAGTACACTCAATATTGTCGTCACCGAGCATATTACCAATGCTCTTATCAAAGCTAGGGAGGAGAAGCTCAATCTAGAGACTTCTATTCCTAGAAAACTAGAAGATGGTTGGGATCCTATGGTCAAGATTAAATTGAATAATTTCTCTTGCTTTGCTTTATGTGATGTTGGAGCTAGTGCCTCCGTTATGGCCAAAAGAATGTATGATATGCTTGATTTGAAACCTTTTGATCAATGTACTTTTGGTGTTCGTCTTGTTGATTCTTTCGTAAAGAAACCTTTAGGGAGAATTGATGATGTTCTTATTGTTGTCAATGATGCAAAGAATGGCTAAAGACCCCCACACTAGTACACTCAATATTGTCGTCACCGAGCATATTACCAATGCTCTTATCAAAGCTAGGGAGGAGAAGCTCAATCTAGAGACTTCTATTCCTAGAAAACTAGAAGATGGTTGGGATCCTATGGTCAAGATTAAATTGAATAATTTCTCTTGCTTTGCTTTATGTGATGTTGGAGCTAGTGCCTCCGTTATGGCCAAAAGAATGTATGATATGCTTGATTTGAAACCTTTTGATCAATGTACTTTTGGTGTTCGTCTTGTTGATTCTTTCGTAAAGAAACCTTTAGGGAGAATTGATGATGTTCTTATTGTTGTCAATGATAATTATGTTCCCGTTGATTTTCTTGTTACGGACATTGAGTGTGATCCCTCATGTCCAATTATTTTGGGACGTCCTTTTCTCCGCACCGTAGGTGCTACCATTGACATGAAAGAAGGGACCATTAGATTCCAATTTCCCCTTAAAAATGGAATGGAACACTTCCCTCGAAATAAGATTAAGTTATCTTATGAGTCTGTTACTCGGGCGAGTTATTATTTTGGAGTTGAGAATACTTGATCTTTTTTGCATCATGTCTAGCTCAAAGGCATCAAAGAAAGCGCTTGTTGGGAGGTAACCCAATTTCTTTTTACTTTCAATTTTAGTGGTCTTGATGCTTGTTACTACTGTAGCAACATCATTGTATCTTTATTTTCAAGTTTTGTGCCAAGTTTTAGCCTCCGATTGCAAGAAAGTTCAAAAGTTGTGACATGCTGTCCAGAAACAGATTATGTCTTCTTGACGGAACAATTCGCCAAAACTCACCAGATCATCTTTTTGATCTGATTTTTTTTAAATATGCTCTATTGGATTCTCTTGCTGGCTTCTGTTTCGAGTTTTTTTATTTGAGTTGCAGAAGTGCCCCGAAACAATTATTTACTACCTGATGTTCTGTTTTTCCCAAATTCTGCCCTGTTTTGCGTTTTCATTATTTTGCAAATCTTAAGCTTGCTTTTTCTTTGCAAAAACCTTTTTTAAATCTTGAGAAACATCAGCTATTCCTTAAAATATTTATTTCCAATAGAGAATAAATTATTTTATTATGGGCACTAACCACTCTAATCAACTTATGATGAGTTTCGTATGAAGGGAGTTTTCAAGTATGCGATGGAAGATGATGAAAGAAGATCCAGGAGTGTCAAAATCTCAAGCTTGGGGATGCCCCCATGCACCCCAAAAAATATTCAAGGAGACTCAAGTGTGTAAGCTTGGGGATGCCCCCGTGCATCCCCTTCTCCATCAACAATCATCAGTTCGTCCTTCTCCATGCTATATGTTTATCACTTCATATGTTATGTGCTATGCTTGGAGCGTCCCGCTCTTTACTTTTTAGTTTGTTTTAGTTTTGCTTGCTATTCATAACAAGTTGGAACCTAGCCTTCTTTTTTTGGGAGAGAAACACGCTCCGCTCCACACTAGAACACAACATAGGTTTTCATGCTTATCTTTTTTGTGTGTTATTTATCTTTTCATAGTTGTTGTCATGCTTAGCTCTTAGTTTTCATGCTTTATATTTTTAAGAGATTTTATTTAGGTTTCTTTTGGAACTCTCTTGAGTTATCATGCTTATCTTGTTTAGAGAGTTTGCTTGTTGCACTGAGTTGTGTGTCTTGCATGAGTAGGTAACTGTGGTTGCTATTTAAGTATAGTAGTAACTTGCAATAGTTTTGAGGTATTGATTTGAGTAATGTTTGGAATATTGGTGTCAAGAGCTTGAGCCTATTAGTGATAGGTGTCGTATTTTGGGAAATCCATGTGTATTTTCAAAAACTAAAAAGTTAGTTGTGAACTCTAGCTACTAAATGGATCGCTAACCTTTGGAGGGGTTGGAATATATAGAGTACCCTCACGTTATCATGGGTTGAGGATGCGCAAGGATAACCAAACCCCCAAACACTCCTCCTTGGGGTACTTGTCTCTTTGTGAATCTCCTGACTAGATAGAGAGTTACTAATAATAAGTGCATGAGTTCTTCGGACTAATGCGAGTATTCGATTGTTCGCACTTCCACCATCCATATTTTGCTAGCCTCTTCGGTACCGTGCATTGCCCTTTCTCATCTTGAAAGTTGGTGCAAACTTTGCCGGTACATCCAAATCCTTGGCATGATACGCTCTGTCATCATAAGCCTCATTATATCTTTCCTCAAAACAGCCCCCCATACCTGCCTATTAAGGCATTTCCGTAGCCTTTCCATACATTGCCATGCATCATCCACTATCTCATGACTTGATATTCATGTCATACATGCTTTTGCTTTATCGAGGAGTCGCATGCTAGTTGGACCTTGCCCTTATTATTGCTACATGATGCACTAGTTTCATTGCATATCCTGCTACACTGGCAGAGGCATACATTTGCATACATCATGATAGTTTTCATTTGTCTTTATGTTGAGTACTTCTTATAAAGTGTGAAGATCTTCTTTTTATTCTTGTAAAACATAGAGTGTTGACCTTAAGTGAGGAAAAGATACCAAAGAGGACAAATTAAAAGATCCCAAGGAGGACACATGAAAAGATCCCAAAGAGGACAAATGAGAGATAAATAGAAAGAGCCAAAGAGGCCACAAAAGAAAAGAAAAAAGAAAAAGAAAAAAAAGAGAAGGGGGCAACACTACTATTCATTTTGAAAGATCCACACCCATACTCCGTTGTTATATTTGTACTCCATAGAGATTATCATTCGTGCATAACTATGTGGGGACCCTTATACTATAGAACTTGGCTTGTATATTCCAATGACGAGCCTCCTCAAATGAGCTCTAGGTCTTCATGAGCAAGCAACTTGGATGCACCCCCACTAGTTCCATTGTAGAGCTTACCTTAGCTCATATGTGCATCTGTTGCATGGCAATCCCTACTCCTCGCATCATATCTATCATTTGGCTTTCTCTCGCCTATGGTTTTCCTCATTGATGTGAGCCTTTCACACCTTTTTTTCTTCCTTCCCTATCATTATTCTCTTTGCCATCCTAAGTTTCAACATATCTTGCTTGCGCTCATCCATTGCATGAGTACTCAAAGTCGAAAGGGAGAGGATCATTTTGACTTGTGCCTGACTAGTGGTGTCGCGATGAGTCAAAATAAGATTCCGAAGGAGACCAAGTGTGAAGTTTTAGTAGATTGAGTTTCTCAATTAAACTATATAATATTTTTATGTTATAAACCCTTCTCCCACTTCTTGCACGCAAACACCATTTGGAGACATTCGAGTCATGGACAGTGAGAGCTCTTGCACCTTTATGTTCTTACTTTGCTATTTTCAATACTAAATATGGACTCTTGCTTGTTATTGTGTTGACTTGAATTGCATATCTTACTTGCTTTACTTTGAAGTTCTTATATGTGTGTTAGCATGTCATCATAGAAATTATTTGTGTTATCATTAACCTACTCGAGCACGAGCAGGAATTAAGCTTGGGGATGTTGATACGTCCCAAACGTATCTATAATTTCTGTTTGTTCCATGCTCTTTTGGGTGACATTGTTATATGTTTTGCTACACTTTTATACCTTTTTACACATATTTGGACTAACCTACTAACTCAGTGCACCTAGTGTCAGTTTCTGTGTGCTGATGTCTTTTTTGCAAGGACTTTTACCCCAATTTCCAGAGCCCCAAAAATTCTAAGAAAAATTTATAAAAATCAGCGTGACGGAAGCTTCATGAATCGTCAAGTGGGGCCAGAGGGGAGCCAGGGCTCGCCCATGCGGCCACCCTGCACGGGCCACCTCCTAGCCGCGCCACCAGGCCGCCTGGGTGGGACCCACCCTCTATGGTGCCCTCCTTCGGCCTATATTTACCTCTCCGACAGAAAACCCTAAAATAATATCCAGAATTGCGAATTTCTCCACCTTCCGCCGCCGCAATGCTTTCGAGATCGGGAGCACGAGAAGACCTCTTCCTGGCACCCTGCCGGAGGGAGAATTGACCTTCGGGAGCTTCTCCACCACCATGGGCGCTTCCCGGACGTACCGTGAGTAGTCCTCCTTGGACCATGAGTCCATGACCAGTAGCTATGTGACGTCTTCTCTCCAATCTTGTGCTTCAATGCTTAGCCCTTGTGAGCTGCCCTACATGATCAAGGCATCTATGTAATTTACCTGTTGTTGCTATACTGCGTTTGATGGGATCCGATGGATTATGAGATTATTTTCATATTGTGAAGAGTTATATATTTGGTTCTCCTTTTATATTATGTTCTTGAGTAATTCATGCATGTTCTCCATTGCTTTTTATTGCTTTGGCCGAGCAGTAGGTTGTAACTCCAAGAGGGAGCGTTATGCATGATTGTGGGTTCGTGCCCCTGATGTCTAGCTTGAGTGACAGAAACATGAGACTAGGGGATGTGTTGTTGCCACCAGGGAGAAAACAATGGTTCTTGTGACCACGGTTGTAAGGATTGTTTACCTTATGCAAAGTTCGTTAATGCAGTTGTCCGTTGCTTTGAGTTTACACTTTGGGTGGGGCTCACAACTTAATACCAGCGAGATGTTCTGGATAGATATATCAAGGTGGATGATTAGAGACTAGATGCTGATGGATAAACGGTCTAGTTTTCTTGGTGTATAGCCCATTACTTTTGAGCCTCTAACTTTCTTGTAGCATGATTATCATTGTGGTGCGTTTATAATTCTGTCAATTGCCCAGCTGTAATTAATTTACCTAGCATAGTTGTTTATCGTCTTTTGGGAGAGAGACATCAATAGTGAACATCATGTGACTCTGGTCCATATTACCACCATTATTTACACCTCCATCATTTACTAGCTTTTATTTACTTTTCCGTTGCAATCATTGTCGCTATTCCCGCTTGTGTTTTGATCCTTTGCAAACTACAAGGGCGGAGAGATTGACAACCTCTCTGAAGTCCTTGGGAGCAAAGTTATTTGTTGTGTGTGAAGGTCCACGTCTTCTGCTAGCGCGAGAGCAACGGACACCTACTTGTTGATCCTCAGAGTCCTCCTCGTTCGATAAACCTTACAGTCCCCGTGTAAGGGAAATCTGTTGCTGACTACATCTCCACCTTCCACTTGGGGTAACCAAGGAGGGGCGAGAAGTATATCCATCAACTCGTCATCAACGTTCGATATTCTGGTGATATGAATGTTGTGATTCCCTTAGTGGTGTTATGTGAATGTTGACTACATAACACTTCACCATCTTTGGGCCTAAGCTAATGCATTATGGAGTAGTAATTAGATGGTTGGCTGTGAGAGTAAGAGAAACTCGTACCCTAGTTTATGAGCTACTCCGTAAGGAGCTGATTTGGATCCCTATGTTTAATGCTATGGTTAGAATTTATCCTTACTACTTTTCTCGTAGTTGCGTATGCTGGAGGGAGGGTTAATTATAAGTTGGAGGCTTTTTCAAGTAAGAACAGCACCCAAGCACCGGTCCACCCACATATAAAATTATCAAAGTATCGAACGCGAATTAACCCGACATGACGAAAGTGACTAGATGAAATTCCCGTGTGTCCTCAGGAACGCTTTGCCTATTATAAGAAATTGTTCCAGTCTGTCCTTTGCCACAAGAGGATTGGGCTCACTGGCTGCACCTATTGTTACTATTTCTACTCATTACTTGTTACAATTATCTTGCCATCAAACAACTAGTTACCGCTATTTCAGTGCTTGTAGAAATTACCTTGCTTAAAACCGCTTGTCTTTTCCTTCCGCTCCTCATTGGGTTCGACACTCTTACTTATCGAAAGGACTATGATTGATCCCCTATACTTGAGTGTCATCAGAACTCTTTTCTGGCGCAGTTGGCGGGGAGTGAAGCGCCTTTGATAAGCGGAATTTGGTAAGGAAAAAATTATATTAGGTGCTGAAATTTAGTGTTACTTGTCACTATGGAAAGTAATCCTTTGAGGGGTTTGTTCGTGGTATCTTCACCTCGACCGGAAACACCAAGAGTTGCCCCTCAACCTTCTGAACCTACTGAAAATGTTTATTATGAAATTCCTTCTAGTATGATAGAGGAATTGCTAGCTAATCCTTATGCACGAGATGGAACAAAACATCCCGATATACACCTAATCTATGTGGATGAAGTTTGTGGGTTATTTAAGCTTGCAGGTCTATCCGGAGATGAAGTCAAGAAGAAGGTTTTCCCTTTATCTTTGGGGGGGGGGGGGCATTGACATGGTATAGTGTCACGCCCAAGATGTGATCCTATCCTCAATTTGGCACGAGGGCCTCGTTAGGGATAGAAGTGCATCTCGTCGTTTTGCAAGAATGGATATCATTACAAGTACATGTACTAAAACAAAGAGATATAAAGAATTGGCTTACACTCGCCACAAGCTACATCATAGACACATCAGTACAATACATAATCATCATGAAGAAGAGCAGGGTCCGACTACGGACGAAAACAAACGAGAAAAGAAGAACAACGTCCATCCTTGCTATCCCAGGCTGTCAGCCTGGAACCCATCCTAGATCGATGAAGAAGAAGAAGAAGCAACTCCAAATGAACAATCAACGCGCTCGCGTCAAGTAACCTTTACCTGTACCTGCAACTGGTGTTGTAGTAATCTGTGATCCACAGGGGACTCAACAATCTCATTTCCAAAGGTATCAAGACTAGCAAAGCTTATTAGGTGGGACATGGTTAAGTGGTGAGGCTGCAGCAAGCGACTAAGCATGTATTTGGTGGCTAACTTACGAGTACAAGAAATAAGAGGGGGATGATCTACGCAAAGCGGACGTAAACTACTGGTGATCAAATGAATGATCCTGAATAACTACTTACGTCAAACATAACCCCACCGTGTCCTCGTTCAGAGAAGGAACTCACGAAAGAGACAGTCACGGTTACGCACTCAGTTGGCATATTTTAACTAAGTTAACTTCAAGTTGTCTAGAACCAGTGTTAAACAAAGTTTCCACGTTGCCACATAACCGCGGGCATGGCTTTCCGAAAATATTTAACCCTGCAGGGGTGCTCCAACTAATCCATCACAAATTACCACAAGCCGCATAGAAATCCTCGTTCACGAAGCTCGCGATCTCGTTGGACTCCTTAGTGGAAAACCTCAACTCTGAGATTACCCAAAGCATCAGTGGAATCCTGATGCACAAGATATTTCGTCAAAGGTAAAACTAATCCAGCAAGGCCGCCCGGTGTGTCGACGATCCTGATAGGAGCCGCGTATCTCGTTCTGAGGACACGACGGATGAGCGATGGTTACCATGCCAGACGCCGAGTTGCCCCGGGTAGCGTTAGTAAGCTGCTCTGTTTTGGACCAACACCATCATCGCTGCCCCCCCCCCCCCCCCCGTGTAATATGTAGAATTACTCCTCGGGTAGCGCTAACTCCCTATGCATCTCAATATTAACAGAATTATTATGTTGGGCAAATGTAGAACCAATGTTGGGCCTTGCCAGACCAGCTTTAATCTAAGACGAATTATCAAGGGGGTCCCCATAACAACCCCGATCGTGTTAGGAGCGCTCAATTATGGAACATAACACCGGTATCTGAAACTAAGAGGGCAAAGGTGGAACAAAACACTAGGCTAGAAAGGCCGAGCCTTCCACCTTTTACCAAGTATATAGGTGCATTAAAAATTAAATAGCATTAAATATGGTGATATAACAAGGAACCCATGTTATCACATGGAAGCAACTGCACCTGCAACTAGCAACGCTAACACATGGTTAAGCAAGCAGTAACATAGCCAATCAGTGGTTTGCTAGGTTGTGAACAGGTTGAAGGTTTTCATGGCATTGTTGAGAGGCTAATGTTTAACAAGTGGTAGGCAACGAGACATAATCGATAGAAACGATAATACTAGCATCGTAATGATAGTAAGGGTATATGGGGAAATGGTCATCTTGCCTGAGATCCCGCTTGTAAGAAGAATGACTCCGTGAAGCAGACGAATCGATGTAGTCGAACGGGTCCTCACAATCCGACACGCTTGCGGAACTCTATCGAGACGAAGCAAACCGGAAACAAGCATCAACACACGATGTTCACCACATGATGCACAACACATATGATGCATGAACAAAAGAGTATATGCAACACACGGCATGGCAATTCACAACAATCAAACACTACACATTAAGTGAAGTTCAATATGCAACGAGTTGCATATCGACAAAACTCCACATATGAGTTATTTAGTTCTAACCCGATTAGGTACATGGCAATATTAAATGTGGTTACTCATGGCAAGAGGTGAAGCGTAATTAAGCTACCTATCTAGGCATTTTAAATGAGGTCGGAAATGACATATAGCACCTCCAAAACGACCTCACATGTTAATTTACAATTCTGTCCAGATCTGAACTAACACATTTAATTAGTTGTTAAACAGCAAAACAAATAGGTTCATGTGATTCTACGCGTCGTT
Organism: Hordeum vulgare subsp. vulgare; assembly: GCF_904849725.1. NCBI lineage: Eukaryota > Viridiplantae > Streptophyta > Magnoliopsida > Poales > Poaceae > Hordeum > Hordeum vulgare. The sequence continues at coordinate 476,192,754 of NC_058520.1, forward strand.
ACAAGCAATTTACACATAGAGAACATCTCCAACGGAGCTACGGTTCAAAAGATACGACAACCGCAAGATAAGGGGGCATGAATGCAATATGTGTGCAAATGGCAGTCACAAGCATTTCAAAACATACAACCAGCAAGATAATATGAAACTACACGAGATTGTAAGCAACTTTCATATAGGACACGATCAAAACGGAGCAACGGTTCAACAACTACGAGCTAAACAAGAAATCACTACAATCTGCCAAAATCAGCCACATAGCATTTTCTACACCCCACAACTACGAGCTACACTAATCCAATATACTCAACCAAGGCATGACACGATAGAGGGCAAGAAGCACTACAACATACAACTAACAACACCTAGCATGGAAGCATTGATCACTAGGAAAAGAAGTCACAAATGGCTTTTCACACACTATTTCAGACTTGGTGAAAATAACAGTTTATGAAACTGCAGTTTTCGATGTGAAGGCATATTGGCAGCAGCAAAACCATAAGCTACAGGACTCCAAATGGCATGAAAATTCACGGCATGCTAGAGAATCCTAAATCCTACAACTAACTCCATTGCACCAACCTCAAAAAAGCTACAGATCACTAGATAAACTCATGCAAAGACAGCAACAAAATATAACAGATTTCAGACTTAGAAATATTTCAGCATCTCCAAATCAGCACTATTTCCTAGCAAGTTGAGAGCAATCAAACCACACCTAGACATGGATTTCTATTGCAACCAAAAATACCATGGGCTAGACTAAACATCCAAGAGCAACTCTCTAGTTGACAACTTAATCATATCAAGCACGCAATAAATCCCACAAAAATAAACAAAAGGGCAACATGGCAAAAAAAACACGAACTAACTTGCTCAAAAGCTAAAACGAAATGCACAGTTAAATCCTATGGATTTTTCTACCCCAAAAACATATATAATATGTGGGGTTGCAAAAATGAAAACAACGTCACACGTATATGCGGGAATATGCCCTAAACGCGAAATATTAACTAACGACTAAACCCTACATGGAAAAATACCAAAGACTACTCTAAAATGCATGGCACAAGGGTTCCTAAAACATGAGCATTTTATCTACGGAGTTCGAGCAATTCGAACACACGCGAAAAATAAATACGGGCAATTATCCTATTGAGCCACCACGCAAAACTAGACATTCGACACGTCAAACTACTTCAAACATTTATGCAAGTTGCAAAATCGTAATCTACGCAAGAATCTACACAAGATCCGTATCTAATTCATCGCGATCCGACATACGGATATTAAACTACGGGTGTTCGAAATATAACCTATTTCTTGAAAAAGAATTAAATTCAGATTAAATCCTAAAATACTACTCGGCCGAATCTAACTAATTGGGTCTACAGTGCCAAAACGCGACAACACTATACAGCGCACGAGCGGGAAAAAAATAGAGGCTCGGGGCGGCCACACCTTACTCTTGGGCCTAGCCCAGGCGGAGGAGGCTAGGGCGGCGTGGGCCGCGAGCTGGTGGGGAGCCCGACTGGCGTGGGCCGGCTCGGGGCGCTCTGGGCCGCAGCGGTTGGTGCAGGTCAACGGGGTGCTGGTGCTAGGCCGCTATGCGGGGGAGGCCTAGGACGGGGCGATGCGCTAGACCTCTCATCGCGCGGGGGGGGTCTTCCCGATCCGATCTGGATCGGGGGCTGACCAGGGCGGCGGCGACCTGCTTCGTCGGGGCGACGGCGTCAGAAGGCGAGGCGGGGAACGAGGCACTGATGTCCCACAAGCGTATGGGATCGCACCAGTTTTCGAGGGTAGAGTATTCAACCCAAATTTATTGATTCGCCCACAAGGGGAAGCTAAAGGATATTCTCAAGTATTAGCAGCTCAGTTATCAATTCAACCACACCTGAAAGATTAGTGTGTGCAAGCAAATTATCAGTAGCAAGGTAATAGCAACGGCACCAGAAAAAGCTTTGGCAATTCCCAGCAATGGCGCCATAATAAGGCACGTTGACGGGAGATTAGTGCCAACAAAGTCTTGCAACAACTAACAGTGGAGTAGCAAGGAACAGTAGTAACAGCAGCAGCAAATTAACAAGTAACAGCAGTAGCGATAGCAGCAGCAAAGTAACAGCAGTAGTGATAGCAGCAAAGTGGCCCAATCCCTCTTGTAGCAAGGGACAAGCCTAGGCAAAGTAACGTAGCGAGGACCAGTAGTAAAAGACTCGTAGGCACTGGATCGTTGATGGATGAGTGTGACGGATGTGATTCATCATGTAACAGCTATAACACAGAGAGATATGTGGCTAGCTCTCGTTCATAAATCTAATGTAGGCATGTATTCCGTATGTAGTCATACGTGCTTAGGGAAAAGAACTTGCATGACATCTATTGTCCATCCCTCCCGTGGCAGCGGGGTCCTAATGGAAACTACGGGATATTAAGGTTCTCCTTTTAATAAAGAACCGGACCAACGCATTAACACGCGGTGAATACATGAACTCCTCATACTATGGTCATCTCCGGGAGTGGTTCCGGCTATTGTCACTTCGGGGTTGCCGGGTCATAACACATAGTAGGTGACTACAACTTGAAAGATAGGATCTAAAACACACATATATTGGCGACAACATAATAGGTTCAGATCTGAAATCATGGCACTCGGGCCCTAGTGACAAGCATTAAGCATAGCCAAGTAGTAGCAACATCAATCTAGAACATAGTGGATACTAGGGATCAATCCCCGTCAAGAACTAACTCGATTACATGATAGATCTCATCCAACTCATCACCGTCCAGCAAGCCTATGATGAGATTACTCACGAACGATGAAGAGTATCATGGAATTGTCGACGGAGAAAGGTTCATGATGACGATGGCGACGATTTCCCCTCTCCGGAGCCCGAAACGGACTCCAGATCTGCCCTCCAGATGAAGAACAGGATGTGGCGGCGCCTCCGTATCGCAAAACGCGATGAAACCTTCTCTCTGATTTTTTTTTCCAGGCGAAACGGAAGATATAGGACTGAGATTGGGGGCGGTGGTGCCACGTGGGCCCCACAAGCCTGCATGGCGCGGCCTAGGGGGGTGGCCGCGCCGTGTGGGCTTGTGGCCCATTGGCACACCCCCTCACGTGGATCTTTGCGCATGTATTTTCTTTTATTCCGGAAAAAATCTCCGTAAATTTTCAGGACATTCCGAGAACTTTCATTTCTGCACAAAAAGAACACCATGGCAATTCTGCTGAAAACAGCGTCAGTCCGGGTTAGTTCCATTCAAATCATGCAAATTAGAGTCCAAAACAAGGGCAAAAGAGTTCGGAAAAGTAGATACGACGGAGACGTATCAACTCCCCCAAGCTTAAAGCCCTGCTTACCCTCAAGCAACTCAGTTGACAAACTGAGAGAGACAAAAGAAAAACTTTGACGAACTCTGTTTGATCTTGTTGTTGCAACTATGTCTAACTCATAACCAGAATTTCAGCAACATCACAATCAAACCACATAAGCAAATGACATCTAGGTCTCACGGTAAACTCATATCAATGGCATAATCAACTAGCAAGCAAATAATAATAAGCCTCAAATGTCAACACTTCAATCAAAACAACATGAAGCAGTACGAATAGATGGTATCTCGCTAGCTCTTTCCGAGACCGCAAAACATAAATGCAGAGCACCTTAAAAGACCAAGGGCTGACTAAACATTGTAATTCAAGGCAATGAAGATCCAGTCATAGTCACACTCAACACAGTTAAAAGCAAAGCATAGAAATGACAGAGGTGGTCTCTAATTGGTGCTTTTGTAAGAGGAGGATGACTCAACATGAACATAAATAGACAGGCCCTTCGCAAAGGGAAGCATTGATTTGCAGAGGTGCCAAAGCTCAAGCTTTGAAAACAGAGATAATAATTTTGGGTGGCATGCTTTCATTGTCAACGCAATGACTAAGAGTTCTCGACATCTTCCACGCTACACATGCTATAAGAGGTTCCCAAACATAAAAGTAAAGTTTTGACTCCCCCACCACCAATCAATCACACTTCATGGCTAGCCGGATCCTCGGGTACCGTCCAAACCATCATCAATCCTCGGGGAGTTTAGTTTGCAATTATCTTTTCGATTTGAGTATGGAACTGGGAATTCCAATTAGCGGCCCCTTTCTCGTGAATGATAGTGAATAAACACATATCGAGGATAACACGCCTAGCATGGAAGATGCCAATAGCCCCCTGTCACCACATGAGCGGTTCGGGCATGCAAAATAGATTATTTCTTGAAGATTTAGAGAGTGGCACATGCAAATTTACTTGGAACGGCAGGTAGATACCACACATAGGTAGGTAAGGTGGACTGATATGGCACAACTTTGGGTTTATGGAGGTGGATGCACAAGCAGTATTCCCGCTTAGTACAAGTGAAGGATAGCAAAAGACTAGGAAGCGACCAACTAGAGAGCGACAACAGTCATCAAAATGCATTGAGAGTAACTAACATTGAGTGCAAGCATGAGTAGGACATAAATCACCATGAACATGAACATCATAGAGGCTATGTTGATTTTGTTTCAACTACATGCGTGAACATGCACCAAGTCAAGCCACTTGAAACATTCAAAGGAGGATACCATCCTATCATACTACATCATAGTCATATCAACATTCATGTGGGCATCCAAGACAAACCATCATAAGCTCCTAGCTAAGTAAGCATGGCATAAGCAACTATGATCTCTAAGTTGTCATTGCAAACAAGTTTCTCTCACAACAAAGTTGAATCAGGCCTGATGAGCTAGTCATATTTACAAAAACAAAATAGATCGAGTTCATACAAGCTTTTCGAGGCTCAGTCACTTCATCATATATCGTCATTATTGCCTTTCACTTGCACGGCCGAATGATGTGAACAATAATAAGCGTGCTCGTGCATTGGACTAAAGCCGGAATCTGCAGGCAAACACAAAGGAGAAGACAAAGTAATATGGCTCTTTGAAAGCTAAACAGGTATGCATGCAAGAGCCACTAAACATTGTAACTAATATCTTCTACCTTGACCCAAACAAAAAGAAAACTATCTACACGGGAAAGCTCCCAACAAGCAAAAGAAGAAAAAGAAAATCTTTTTAGTTTTTCTCAAACTAGACAGACACACGAAAAGAAACAAGAAAAGGAAAATAAAGTAGCATGGATGATACAGTGACAAAGTGTGAACACCAGCTAACAAAGTGAAAGCATAAGCAAGAATGTAAAGTCGGTGAGAACACATACTCCCCCAAGCTTAGGCTTTTGGCCTAACTTGGTCTACTCCCAAGGAGGGAAATAACCAGCTCCGCGGTACTCCGGAGTGGACTGAGTATGCCACTGCTGTGTGAGCTTCTCTAGCTCCCACTGATAAACTGGCGTCTGGTACTTGACTGGCGGCTCGGGCACGGGCACTTGTGGTTGGGCCAAGCCCCTATATGCGTAGATGTCCGAGGGCATAATAGTGTACCTGCCTGCATGAAGATTGAACAAAGAAGGAGCAAGCAAAGTAATAGTCTCACGAGTACCCTGACTAAATACCAGGTTATAAATCATCCTTCCACCTATATCTCTATCAAGAAAGTCATGGCGAACCATGCTATTGTAATCTAGATATCTCTTGGGAAGAAGCATCTCTTCTTCTTCCTCCAGTCTAGTAGGTATCTCAAAGTGTCTAGCAAGACGAGTAGCGTAGATACCTCCATAGACAACACCTTTAGAACGGTTCAGGTTCAACCGTTGAGCTACTATGGCGCCCAAGCTATAAGTTTTATCGTTATAAAGGGCTTCGCGCAATACCGCAAGATCTGGGGAACTAAGTGACCCAGCTTTCCCACGACCAATCAAACATTTTCCCACAAATAGTGAGAAGTACCGAAGCACGGGAAAATGAATGCTAGCAGCTCTAGCGCAAGACACTCACTCTCCTCTCCTACAACAGTTGTACCTATAAAAGCTTCCAATTCCCGTGGACGAGGTTCATGGATATCCCCTACGTAAGGTAATTTGCAAACATTGCAAAAATCCTGGAGTGACATGCGCTGGGGGACATCATAAAGTTTAAACTCAACCATAGGAGGATTCTTCCTCGGATAGAAGTTAAAGCTTTCTACGAAGATATTAGTGAGGAGGAGGTATTGCGAACACTTATCTTCAACGAAGGCGGTAAGGCCTGCGTTCTCCACCAAGTGATAAAAGTCCTCATAAATGCCAGCGGCGCGTCAGAACACGTCGCTTGGCCATTCGCACGGGCGAACTTCTATGACTCGAGGGACCGGATACTTGGCCTTCTTCTCACTCCCATCATCCTTGGGGTCACGGCTTGACGAGCCTCTCAAGAACCTCCTCATCTTTTCCCTTTTCTATCTCTTAAAATTTCTGAAATTTTTAGTGATTCTAAGGAGAAGTGAATAAGGCTCAACGAAACTCGTAGCAACTACTCCCACAAGTGCCTGGAGACCATATCACACATCAAAACTACTTGGGACCAGCTAGAATCAACATACGAAGCTCAAGAACATGGTCACCAAGGCAGCAAAAATACGCGGAGTATAAGGCACTAGAGCAAAAACTAATTGGACCAATGGAGGAGTCACTTACCAAGGAGTAATTTCCCCAAAACAGTTCGGAGAACGGTGATTTGAGCAAAGAGATCGAAAATCCCAGGAAGAGGAGCAAGAACATGGGTTTGAGCTGCGAAATGATTTTTTCTGGAGGTAGGAGAACTGGATGGGAGCAAGAATGAGTGGAGGGGGTGCCTGTGGGCCCCACAAGCCTGGGGTGGCGCGGCCAGGGGGTGCCCGCGCCCCTAGGGCTTGTGGCCCACTGGTGTGGCCCCCAGACAGACTCTTTGTCCCAGTATTTTTCAAATATTCCAGCAAAAATCATAAGATTTTCACAGCGTTCGGAGAACTTTTATTTTTGGATTATTTTTCCACCGAACGCTAAAACAGAAAACAGGGAAAACTAAACTAAACCTATCATTTTTCTTCTAAGCAACCTAAAGTGAAAGCTTGGAACAGAGGTTTGTGACTCCTTGATTCATCCATCTCATGGTCATTGAAAGAAATCTGTCAATGGGGTTGATCAAATCCCCTCGACAAAACTTTCTCGAATCGAAAAAGAAGACGGAGAATTTTTGAAAAGTCACTAGGTCACCTCAATGGGGATGTGTATTTCCCCAACAAGCAAATCATACTTCATCTTGACACGGGGAATAGGGCATTCAAAGCTCCCAATAAGAATCGATGAAGTTTTTTGATAGCATTGATGCAATGTACTCGATATTGTTTCTTCGTAAAGTGCACCGTATGCTCATTACCGTTGACATGGAAATTGACATTGCCTTTGTTGCAATCTATAACAGCCCCTGCAGTGTTTAAAAAGGGTCTTCCGAGGATGACAGCCATGGCATCGTCCTCGGGAATATCCAAGATAAGAAAGTCTGTTAAGATAGTGGTGTTAGCAACCACAACAGGCACATCCTCGCAAATGCCGATAGGGAAAGCAGTTGATTTGTCGGCCATTTGCAGAGAGATTTCATTGGGTTTCAACTTATCCAATTCAAGTCTACGATAAAGAGAGAGAGAGGCATAACACTAACACCGGCTCCAAGGTCGCACAACGCAGTTCTAACGTAGTTGCCTTTAATGGAGCAAGGTATAGTGGGCACACCGGGATCAGCTAGTTTCTTAGGAGTTCCACCCTTGAAGGTATAGTTAGCAAGCATGGTGGAGATCTCAAGATCAGGTATCCTTCTCTTATTAGTCACAATATCTTTCATGTACTTAGCATATGGAGACATCTTGAGCATATCCGTCAAACGCATCTGCAGAAAGACAGGTCTGATCATCTCAACGAAGCGCTCAAAATCCACATCATCCTTTTTCTTGGATGGTTTAGGAGGAAAGGGCATAGGTTTCTGAACCCATGGTTCCCTTTCTTTACCATGCTTCCTAGCAGTGAAGTCATTCTTGTTGTATCTCTCGTTCTTAGGCTGTGGGTTATCAAGATCAACACTAGGTTCAATCTCCACATCCTTTTCATTGCTAGGTTGAGCATCTTCATGAACATCACTATTGATATTATCATTAGGCTCATGTTCATCACCATATTGTGTTTCAGCATCAGAGATAGAGGCATCGTTTGGACTCTCAGGGGTAGCAGCAACAGGGTTGCTAGCGTGCAGGTTCCTATCATCTTTCTTTTTCTTTCTACGATGACTAGGTGCATCAGTGCTAACTCCTTGAGACTCTTGTTCAACTCTCTTCGGATGACCCTCAGGATACAGAGGTTCCTGGGTCATTCTACCGCCTCTAGTAACGACTCTGGCGGAATTATCATTCAACTCATTGAGCAAGTCATTCTGAGCTTTAAGTACTTGTTCTACCTGAGTAGTAACCATAGAGGCATGTTTACTCAGAAGCTTAAGATCATTGACATTTCTGTCCACACAAGCACTTAAATGACTAAGCATACGAGCATTCTTTTCCAATTTTCTGCTAACATAATCATTGAAACTTTGTTGTTTGGCAACAAAGTTATCAAATTCATCCATGCATAAGCTAGCAGGTTTATCAAAATGAATATCACTCTCATCAAACCTACGCAGAGAATTTACTTCTACTACCTGTATCGGGTTATCGATACCATGGATCTCTTCGATAGGTGGTAGATTTTTGACATCTTCAGATTTAATGCCTTTCTCTCGCATAGATTTCTTGGCTTCTTGCATATCTTCAGGACTGAGGAATAGAATACCTCTTTTCTTCGGAGTTAGCTTAGATGTTATTCAACAAAATCTCACCTTGTTCTACGGTTCGTTCCCTCAAAACATTACCAGCACAACTATCTAGATGGTCTTTGGAAGCATCGGTAAGTCCATTATAGAAGATATCAAGTATCTCATTCTTCTCAAGAGGGTGATCAGGCAAAGCATTCAGTAGCTGGATAAGCCTCCCCCAAACTTCTCGGAGACTCTCTTCCTCAGCTTGAGAAAAGTTGTATATTTCCTGCAAGGCAGCTTGCTTCTTATGGGCAGGGAAATATTTTTCATAGAAGTAGTAGACCATATCCTGGTGGCTACGCACACAACCAGGAGCAAGAGAAGTGAACCAGGTATTAGCATCATCCTTTAGCAAGAAAGGAAACAGCTTGAGCATGTAGTAGTGGCGGATCTTTTCCTCACTAGTGAATAGAGTGGCTATATCGTGCAGTTTGGAAAGATGGGCTACAACCGTTTCAGACTCATAACCGTGAAAAGGATCAGATTCGACTAGAGTGATTAACTCAGGGTCGACAGAGAATTCATAATCCTTATCGATCACAAAGATAGGCGAAGTAGCAAACTTCGGGTCGTATTTCATCCTAGCATTTAGAGATTTTTCTTTCCACTTGCGCAGAAGTTTCTCAACATCATAGCTATCCTTACACGCAAGAAAATCCTCAGCTATCTCTCCCTCCATAACATAGCGTGTATCAGGCATAACAGGCAATTCAGGCATAGTAGTAGGTTCTACTTCAATAGTATCAGCAGTTTCAGAAGTATCATCACATCTAGCAGCAACTCTAGCAATATGTGCATCAAGGGCACCAAGTGGCAAAGCAGTATCAGGCATAGCATCATCAGGCATAGTATCTAGCATAGCATCATCAGGCATAGTATCTAGCATAGCATCATAAGCAGCAGAAGTAGCATCATCAAGCACAAGCGGCATATCAAGATTTCTAGCAGGAGGCGAAGTCGCAAACTTACTCAAAGCTGAAGGTGAATCAAGTGCAGATCTAGATGGCAGTTCCTTACCTCTCCTCGTAGTGGAAGGCATGATTTTAGTTCTTGGATCTTTCGGATTCCTCATAGTGATCAGCAGACGTAAATCCCAAGTGACTCAGAGAATATAGTTGTGCCTCCCTGGCAACAGCGCCAGAAAAAGCCTTGATGTCCCACAAGCGTATGGGATCGCAGCAGTTTTCGAGGGTAGAGTATTCAACCCAAATTTATTGATTCGCTCACAAGGGGAAGCTAAAGGATATTCTCAAGTATTAGCAGCTGAGTTGTCAATTCAACCACGCCTAAAAGATTAGTGTCTGCAAGCAAAGTATCAGTAGCAAGGTAGTATGATAGCAACGGCACCAGAAAAAGCTTTGGCAATTCCCAGCAATGGCGCCAGAATAAGGCACGTTAACGGGAGATTAGTGCCAACAAAGTCTTGCAACAAGTAACAGTGGAGTAGCAAGAAACAGTAGTAATAGCAGCAGCAAAGTAACAAGCAACAGCAGTAGCGACAGCAGTAGCAAAGTAACAGCAGTAGTGACAGCAGCAAAGTGGCCCAATCCCTCTTGTAGCAAGGGACAAGCCTAGGCAAAGTAACGTAGCGAGGACCAGTAGTAAAAGACTCGTAGGCAGTGGATCGGTGATGGATGAGTGTGATGGATGTGATTCATCATGTAACAGCTATAACACGGAAGATATAGGACTAAGATTGGGGGCGGTGGTGCCACGTGGGCCCCACAAGCCTGCATGGCGCGGCCTAGGGGGTGGCCGCGCCATGTGGGCTTGTGGCCCACTGGCACACCCCCTCACGTGGATCTTTGCGCGTGTATTTTTTTCTTTTATTCCAGAAAAAATCTTCGTAAATTTTCAGGACGTTCCGAGAACTTTCATTTCTGCACAAAAACAACACCATGGCAATTCTGCTGAAAACAGCGTCAGTCCGGGTTAGTTCCGTTCAAATCATGCAAATTAGAGTCCAAAACAAGGGCAAAAGAGTTCGGAAAAGTAGATACGATGGAGACGTATCAGGCATCGGCGGGGAACCGAGGCGACGAACGGCTGGGCAACGGCTCGCCGGGGCAGCCAGTCCGTGCGGCGGCCGGAGGCTGGCCGGCGAGGAGCGGTCATGGTGGCGGCCGGAAGGTGCTGGCGGCGGGGCAGCTGAGGCACGGGGCACCAGCGGCTTGCAGGAGGCGCTGGCGGCGAAGCTGCGGGGAGGCGCTGGAGGCGAAGCTGCGGGGACGCGATGGAGAGGCTCGTGAGCGGCGGCGGTGGATGGGCCTGCCTGGGCCCGATCTGGGCTCGGCAGGCCCGCGGCGGCTGGAGGCTGGTGGGAGGAGAGAGAGAGGTGGGACTAGGGTTTCGGGGTGGCACAGATCCCGAGGCGGGAGGAGAGGGGTTGTCTAAAATTAGGAGGAGGGTCTATTTATAGACAAAGGGGGGGGCTAGGTTTAGCGAAATTTCGTCCCGGATCCAACCGCGCGGTCGGAATTGGACAATCTCGAACGCGGGGATGGTTAAGTGGTCGTGTAGAGTAGTTATCCAGAGACGAGAGGGAAAATGGGCGAGCCGGCAATGAGATTTAAAATATCGAAAGACGTCCGACGATAGACCGAATACGATGCAGCTATGGACGACCGTTCGGGTACCAGACGGACTCTGATTGCGACGAAATTTGACAGGCGGCCTACCTATAACTAATTACGACCGCACGCCAAGTTCCAACCCAATCATAGAAAGTTTCGAACACGCTTTTGAAAACAAGATTTAGATGATGCCGCGGGCGCGTGCATGTGCGGTCGGGCTCAGAACGGACAACGACGAGAACCGGCAACTAACGACGGATGCAAGTTTTGAAAACAGGCGGCAACAGGATGTCGATGCAATGCTGATGATGCTCATGATGCGATGATGGTGCAACAAATAAAATAAATCACACGACGAGAACGGAATAGAAGGGGAATCTTCTGGAACGTCGGTCTCGGACTGTCACATATAGGCTATGTGATGATACAAGATCTTGGAACTGGAATCGATTGCAATTGAAGTTTCACCCAAAAAAATTATCCTATGTATCTTGTTCATCGTGATCAAAATTTTATCTATAAGTTTTGGCCTCGTGAAGGATAAAGTATCACTCTAGCTTGGGGGAGGCTGAATTCAATTTTATATTCATGCCCCAATCATAAGCTCCGGGGGGAATTATTATTCAGAATTTTTATGCTTGGCTTACTCGTAATGATCAAACCATGCTCGATACTTCTTGTTCTGGTTCTTTTATGAAGAAGACTATTGAATTTAGGTGGGATCTTTTGGTCAGAATTAAATGCAACTATGAAGATTGGGAACTCGACGAAGGTAAAGAGTCAGATATAAAACTTAAGTTTGATTGTGTTAAATCTTTTATGCATACCGATGCTTTCAATGATTTTAGCACTAAATATGGACTTGACTCTGAGATAGTAGCCTCATTTTTGAAACCTTTGTTGCTCATGTTGATCTCCCTAAAGAGAAATGGTTTAAATATCATCCACCTATTAAATAAAAAGTTGAAGAACCAATTAAAGTTGAGGATGAAACTATCATTTACATTGTTTACCTAGTTGTGCCTACTGTTTATATTGAGAAACCACCTTTCCCTGATAGGATAAAGGAACACGCTAAAGCTTCATCCGTGGTTAACAAAAGTTATGTTAGAACAACCAAACCCTCTGAGCAAATCAAGGTAGAACCTAGCATTGATATGGTTAAGGATCTCTTGGTCGATAATATTGATGGGCTTGTTTTTTTTTGTGATGAAGCTGCTAGAATTGCCAAACCTCATACTAAGGATAAGAATAGACCTGTTGTTGGCATGCGTGTCGTCTCAGTCAAAATAGGAGATCATTGTTATCATGGTTTATGTGATATGGGTGCTAGTGTTAGTGCTATTCCTCTTACCCTATATCAATAAATTATGCATGAGATAGCACCCTCTAAAATAGAAGACATAGATGTTACTATTAAACTTGCTAACAGAGACACCATCACACCACTTGGGATTGTTAGAGATGTTGAAGTATTGTGTGGAAAAGTAAAATACCATACTCATTTTCTAGTACTTGGCTCACCACAAGATGATTTTTGTCCCATAATATTTGGTAGACCCTTCTTGAACACTCTCAATGCTCAAATAGATTGCAAAAGGGAAACTATCTGTGTTAATTTTGGTGGTATGTCTCATGAGTTTCATTTCTCCAAGTTCAGTAAGCAACCCCATGAGAAAGAATTGCCTAGTAAAGATGAAGTAATTGGTCTTGCTTCTATTGCCATTCCTCCTACTGATCCATTAGAACAATATTTGCTAGACCATGAAAATGATATGCATATGCGTGAAAGAAATAAACTAGATAATATGTTCTTTGAGCAAACGCATATGCTTAAACACAACTTGCTTGTTGAAACTCTAGGAGGTACTCCTCCACCCAAGGGCGATCCTGTGTTTGAATTAAAGCAATTACCTGACACTTTGAAATATGCTTATCTTGATGAAAAGAAGATATATCATGTTATTATCAGTGCTAACCTTACAGAGCATGAAGAAGAAAGATTCTTAAAAACTGCAAGGAAGCATCGATATGCTATTGGGTATACTCTTGATGATCTTAAGGGCATTAGTCCCACTCTTTGTCAGCACAAGATTAATATGGAACCAGATGCTAAACCCGTTGTTGATCACCAATGGAGACTGAATCCCGAAATGAAATTAGTTGTAAGAAGTGAAATATTAAAGCTTTTGGAAGCATGTATAATTTATCTGATAGCTGATAATACATGGATAAGTCCCATTCATTGTGTTCCTAAGAAAGGATATATTACTGTTGTTCCTAATGATAAAAATGAAATCATTCCACAAAGAATTGTGGCTGACTATAGAATGGTAATTGATTTTAGAAAATTAAACAAAGGTACTAGAAAAGATCATTATCGTTTACCTTTCATAAACAAAATGCTAGAAAGATTATCGAAGCACACACATTTTTGCTTTCTAGATGGTTATTCTGGATTTTCTCAAATACGTGTGTCACAACCTGATCAATAGAAAACCTCCTTTACTTGCCCTTTTGGAACCTATGCTTATAGACGTATGTTTTTTGGATTATGCAATGCACCTGCTACCTTTCAAAGATGTATGACTACTATATTCTGTGATTTTTGTGAAAAGGTTGTTGATATTTTCATGGATGGTTTTTCAGTTTATGGTACTTATTTTGATGATTGCTTAAGCAACCTTGATCGAGTTTTGCAGAGATGTGAGCAAACTAACCTTGTCTTGAATTGGGAGAAGTGCCACTTTATGGTAAATGAAGGAATTGTCTTGGCTCATAAAATTTCCAAACGAGGTATTGAGGTGGATAAGGCTAAAGTTGATGTAATTGAGAAGATGACATGTCCTAAAGATATTAAAGGTATCCGTAGTTTCCTTGGATAGGAGGTTTATTAAAGACTTCTCCAAAATTTCTAGGGCTCTTACTAATTTATTACAAAAGGATGCTCCTTCCATTTTTTATGATGATTGTGTAGAAACCTTTGAAACACTTAAGAAAGCCTTAACTTCTACACCTATTGTTCAACCACGTGATTGGAGCTTGCCTTTTGAAATCATGTGTGATGCTAGTGATTATGTTGTTGGTGTTGTGCTAGGATAAAGAATTGATAAGAAATTAAATGTTATCCATTATGCTAGTAAAACTCTAGACAGTGCCGAGAGAAATTATGCTACCATTGAAAAAGAATTCTTAGCAGTTGTATTTGCTTGTGATAAATTCAGATCTTACATTCTGGATTCTAAAGTAATTTTTCACACTTATCATGCTGCTATTAAATATCTTATGGAAAAGAAATATGCTAAGCCTAGACTTATTAGGTGGGTTCTTTTGCTACAAGAATTTGATTTGCATATCATTGATAGGAAAGGAGCTGAGAACCCCATAGTTGATAACTTATCTAGGTTAGAAAATGTTCTTGATGACTCACTACCTATTGATGATAGCTTCTGTGATGAAAAACTAGCTATGGTCAATGTTTATCCTAACATAATGTGGTTTGCTGATTATGTTAATTACATTGTTGCTAAATACATACCACCTAGTTTCCCCTATCAGCAAAAGAAAACATTCTTATTTGATTTGAGACATTACTTTTGGGATTACCCACATCTTTATAAAGAGGGAGTAGATGGTATTATTAGACGTTTTATACCTCCGCGCCGGCCATGCCGTCCTCGATGAATGGTAAGGACGGCGCAAATCGGTGCCACCAACTATTTCCATTCGGCCCTGCCAATTTTACGCTTGATAGATCCTATTCCAAACCCTACCAACTCGGTACCATCAAATTTCACATCGGTGCCACCGAGATTCAGTGACAAACTTTTTGTTGAGAAGATTTCAAGAATCGGAATTGCCAAGTTTGAAATCAGTCTCACCGAGATTTGGAAACTCGTCTAGGTCATCGTATCGGTAGCATCGAGATTCCTATATGGGTCTCACCAAGAATTCAAAAGTTGCCACATTTAGTGCAACTCGGTACCATCGAGATTCTTTTCGGTGTCATCGAGTTGGGAAATAATATTGTATCGATTGGATTTTGGGGGATGCCTATATATACCCCTCCACCTACCTCTCATTCGTAGAGGAAGCACTCAGAACACACTTACATTTGCCAGATCCATTTTTCTGAGATAGAGCCACCTACTCATGTGTTGAGATCAAGAGATTCCATTCCAACCATTTGAACCTTGATTTCTAGCCTCCCCAAGTTGCTTTCCACAAGATCAATCTCTCCTACCCATGCCAAATATGTGAGAGAGTGATTGAGCATTGAGGAGACTATTTCTGAAGAACAAGAGCAAGGGGTTCATCGTTCTACCGCATCTATTACCTTTTGGAGGGTGGTGCCTCCTATATTGGTTAGGTGTTGCTTGGGAGCCTCCTACTTCGTGTTGTGGAGTTGAACCAAGAAATTTGTAAGGGCAAGGAGCTCGCCTACTTCGTGAAGATCTACCGTGATTGAGGCTAGTCCTCTATGGACGGAAGCCATGGTGGAATAGACAAGGCCGCTTCTTCGTGGACCCCTTGTGGGTGGAGCCCTCCGTGGAATCTCGCAGTCGTTACCCTTCGTGTGTTGAAGTATCCACTAACATGGATGTACGATAGCGCCACCTATCAGAACGATGCCAAAAATCACTGTGTCAACCTTTGCGTTTGATCTCCCTACCTTACCCTCTACTTTATATTTGCATGTCATTAATTTCCGCTGCTATACTATTAGATGTGCATCTCTAGGGTGAACTTGACTAGTCATAATTGCTAAATTTGGCCCACAAATAAAATTGGAAAAAGACTAAGGTTTTATCCTATCAAGTAGTCTAATCACCCCCTCTAGACATACTTTCGATCCTACAAAATGTTTGCCAACCAAGAACCATCGTCATGTCACATTTGATTTAGAATAAAAAATATGCTAATTGAGACACATAGGGAGGCACACATGTACAAAGATCGGCAATGGCAAGGCACACGTAGAGGTCTTGGCCGAAGTTAGGGAATGGTGCATGATGTCCCACAAGCGTATGGGATCACAACAGTTTTCGAGGGTAGAGTATTCGACCCAAATTTGTTGGTTCGCACGACGAGAAGTGAAAGAATATTCTCAAGTATTAGCAGTTGAATGTGTCATATTAAACCACACCTGAAAGATTAGTGTCTGCAAGCAAAGTTTCAGTAGCAAGGTAGTATGATAGAAACGGTGCCAGAAAAAGCCTTGTTGACGGGATGTTAGTGCTGCTTACCTAGCCTCCCCGGCAACAGCGCCAACAAAGTCTTGCAACAAGTAACAGCGGAGTAGTAAGGAGCAGTAGCAGTGATACGTCTCCATCGTATCTACTTTTCCAAACTCTTTTGCCCTTGTTTTGGACTCTAATTTGCATGATTTGAATGGAACTAACCTGGACTGACGTTGTTTTCAGCACAATTGCCTTAGTGTTATTTTTGTGCAGAAATCAAAGTTCTACAAACGTCCTAAAAATCTACGGGGAGCAGTTTTGGAAAATATGAAAAATATCTACGCCAAGTTCCACCTGAGGGGGTGGGCCAGTGGGCCACAAGCCCTGGCTCCGCCACACCCCCCTGGTGGCGGTGGGCAGGCTTGTGGGGCCCACAGGGCTCTGCCGCCCCCAACCTCAGGTCTATAAGTTCACTTTCGTCCCAGAAAAAATAAAGAGAAGAGTTTTCGTCGCGTTTGCGATACGGAGCCACCGCCACCACCTGTTCTTCATCTGGAGGGCAGATCTGGAGTCCGTCTTGGGCTCCGGAGAGGGGAAATCGTCGCCATCATCATCATCAACCTTCTTCCCTCTCCAATTCCATGAAGCTCTTCGTCGTTCGTGAGTAATCTATTCGTAGGCTCGCTGGGCGGTGATGAGTATGATGAGATCTATCATGTAATCGAGTTAGTTTTGATGGGGATTGATCCCTAGAATCCACTATGTTCTGAGATTGATGTTGCTACTACTTTGCCATGCTTAATGCTTGTCACTAGGGCCCGAGTGCCATGGTTTTAGATCTGAAATTATTATGTTGTCACCAATATATGTGTGTTTTAGATCCGATCTTGCAAGTTGTAGTTACCTATTGTGTGTTATGATCCGGCAACCCGGGAGTGACAATAACCGGAACCACTCCCGGTGATGACCATAGTTTGAGGAGTTCATGTGTTCACCAAGTGCTAATGCGTTGATCTGGTTCTTTATTAAAAGGAGAACCTTAATATCCCGTAGTTTCCTTTTGGACCCCGCTGCCACGGGAGGGATGGACAATAGATGTCATGCAAGTTCTTTTCCCTAAGCACGTATGACGACACACGGAATGCATGCCTACATCACATTGACGAACGGGAGCTAGACACATATCTCTCTGTGTTATAACTCTTGCATGATGAATATCATCCAAACAAATCACCGACCCATTGCCTACGAGTTTGTCCTACTGCTGTTACTTGTCTTGCTCTGCTGCTGCTACTACTGTTGCTAGTGTTGTTACTTGTCTTGCTCTGCTGCTGCCACTACTGTTGCTACTATTGTTACTTGTCTTGCTCTACTGCTACTGTTGCTACTACTGTCGCTTGCTACTATTGCTACTTGCTACTGCTGTCACTACTACTGTTCCTTGCCGCTGCCGTTACTCGCTACTTTGTTGTTACTACTTTGCTTGCAGATACTGATCTTTCAGGTGTGGTTGAATCTGACATATTCAACTGCTAATACTTGAGAGTATTCTCTCACCTCCCGTCGTGCGAACCAAACAAATTTGGGTTGAATACTCTACCCTCGAAAACTGCTACGATCCCACGCGCTGGTGGGCTTCAACAACATTCTTCTAGTTTCGATTGCCGGAGAGTGCTAACAGCATTCTTCTGGTGTCGTTGCAAAGGGGAAGAACAGTTGACATCAAGAATTTTTCTGGCGCCGTTGCCGGGGAGGTATTGCTATATTCTCTGAGTCACTTGGGATTTATATCTGCTCATCACTATGAAGAATCTGAAGGATCCGAAGACCAAAGTCTTGCCCTCAACTATGAGGGGAGGTAAGGAATTGCCATCTAGCTCTGCACTTGATTCACCTTCTGTTATGAGTAAGTTTCCGACATCACCTCCTGCTAGAAATCTTGATATGTCGCATATGCTTGATGATGCTTGTGATACTACTGCTAGAGATGTTATGCTTGATACTATGCCTCATACTGCTAGAGATGCTATGCTTGATACTATGCCTGATGTTATGCCTGATACTGCTAGAGATGATATGATTGATACTATGCGTGATGTTATGTCTGATACTGCTAGAGATGTTATGCTTGATACTGCTAGAGATGCTATGCTTGATACTGCTTTGCCTGATGATGCTAGAGATGCTATTTTGCCTGATGATGCTATGCTTGATACT
Organism: Hordeum vulgare subsp. vulgare; assembly: GCF_904849725.1. Lineage (NCBI taxonomy): Eukaryota > Viridiplantae > Streptophyta > Magnoliopsida > Poales > Poaceae > Hordeum > Hordeum vulgare. The sequence continues at coordinate 476,211,520 of NC_058520.1, forward strand.
GCTATAGATGCTACTTTGCCTGATGTCCCACTAGGGGTATTCCTTGATGCTCATATTGCTAGAGTTACTGCCAATGCTCGTGATGCTTCTGATACTGCTGATACTATTGAGATAGAACCTGCTTTTGCTCCTGCTAGATCTAGCTCTCCTAGATATGAATTGCCTGATATACCTGAGGGTTACGTTATGGATGGAGAGATAGCTGAGGATTTTCTTGCGTGTAAGGATTCCTATGACGCTGAGAAATTACTTCTCAAGTGGAAGGAAAAATCTCGGGAAGCTAAGATGAAATACGACCCAAAGTTTGCCACTTCACCTATCTTTATCACCGATAAGTATTATGAATTCTCTATCGATCCTGAGATAATCTCTCTAGTCGAATCTGGTCCTTTTCAAGGTTATGAGTCTGAGACGGTCGTAGCCCATCTTGCCAAACTACACGATATAGCCACCCTTTTCACTAATGAGGAGAAGATGTGCCACTACTATATCCTTAAGTTGTTTTCTTTCTCTCTAAAGGATGATGCTAAAGTCTGGTTCACCTCTCTTGCTCCTGGATGTGTGAGTAGTCCCCAGGAGATGGTCCATTACTTCTGTGAGAAATATTTCCCTGCCCATAAGAAGCAAGCTGCCTTGCAGGAAATATACAACTTTGCTCAACTCCAAGAAGAGAGTCTTCCACAAGCTTGGGGGAGGCTCGTCCAGCTACAAAATGCTTTGCCTGATCACCCTCTTAAGAAGAATGAGATACTTGATATCCTCTATAACGGACTTACCGATGCTTCTAGAGACCACCTAGATAGTTGTGTCGGTTGTGTTTTTAGGGAACGAACTGTAGAACAAGCTGAGACCACTGAATAACATCTTGATCAACGATAATGCTTGGACTATTCCCGAACCACCTCCTAAGCCAACTCCTAAGAAAAGAGGTATTCTATTCCTCAATCCCGAAGATATGCAAGAATCCAAGAAATCAATGCAAGAGAAAGGCATTAGATCTGAAGATGTCAAAAATCTACCACCTATCGAAGAGATCCATGGTCTCGATAACCCGATACAGGTAGTAGAAGTAAATTCTCTGCGTAGGTTTGATGAGAGTGATATTCCTTTTGACAAACCTGCTAGCCTATGCTTTCATGAATTTGACAACTTTGTTGCCAAACAACAGAGTTTCAATGATTATGTTAGCAGACATTTGGAACAAAGTACTTGTATGCTTAGCCATTTAAGTGCTTGTGTAGACAGAAATGTCAACGATCTGAAGCTTCTGAGTAAACATGCCTCTATGATTACTACTCAGGTAGAACAAGTACTTAAAGCTCAGAATGACTTGCTCAATGAATTAAATGACAACTCTGTCAGAATCATTACTAGAGGAGGCAAAATGACTCAGGAACCTTTGTATCCTGAAGGTCATCCTAAGAGAATTGATCAAGATTCTCAAGGAATCAATGCTGATACACCCAGTCATCCTAAGGAGAAGAAGAAGGATGATAGAAGCCTATATGCCAGTTCACCAAATACGGTCACACCTAAAGAACCTAATGATATTTCTACGTCTGATGCAGAAACACAATCTGGTGATGAACATGAACCTGGTGACAATATGGACAGTGATGTTCATAATAATGCTCAACCTAGCAATGATGAGGATGTGGAGATTGAACCTTCGGTTAATCCTGATAACCCACAGCCAAAGAAATACGATAAGAATGACTTCACTGCTAGGAAGCATGGTAAAGAAAGGGAGCCATGGGTTCAGAGACCTATGCCCTTCCCTCCTAAGCCATCCAAGAAAAAGGATGGTGAGGATTTTGAGCGCTTCGTTGAGATGATAAGACCCATCTTTCTGCAGATGCGGTTAACTGATATGCTCAAGATGTCTCCGTATGCCAAGTACATGAAAGATATCGTGACTAATAAACGGAAGATACCAGATCTTGAGATCTCCACCATGCTTGCCAATTACACTTTTAAAGGTGGAACTCCTAAGAAACTTGGTGATCCCGGAGTGCCCACTATACCTTGCTCCATTAAAGCAAACTACGTAAGAACTGCCTTATGTGACCTTGGAGCCGGTGTTAGTGTTATGCCGCTCTCTCTTTATCGTAGACTTGAATTGGATAAGTTGACACCCACTGAAATTTCTATGCAAATGGCCGACAAATCAACTGCTTTCCCTATCGGCATTTGCGAGGATGTGCCTGTTGTGGTTGCTAACAACACTATCTTAACAGACTTTGTTATCTTGGATATTCCCGAGGACGATGCCATGGTTGTCATCCTCGGAAGACCCTTTTTAAACACTGCAGGGGCTGTTATAGATTGCAACAAAGGCAATGTCACTTTCCATGTCAACGGTAATGAGCACACAGTGCACTTTCCGAAAAAACGATATCAAGTACATTGCATCAACGCTATCGAAAAGACTTCATCGATTCTCATTGGAAGCTTTGAATGCCCTATTCCTCGTGTCAAGTTGAAGTATGATTTGCTTGTTGGGGAGATACATATCCCCATTGAGGTGACTTAGTGGCTATTTGAAAATTCTCCGTTCTCTCTTGCGATTCAAGAAAGTTTTGTCATAAGGATTTGATCAACCCCATTGACGGATTTCTTTCGATGACCATGAAACGGATGAATCAAAGAATCACATACCTCTGTTTTAAGCTTTAATTTTCTGTTGCTTAGAAGAAAAATGATGGAATTAGTTTAGCTTTTCCTGTTTTCTGTTTTAGCGTCCCGGAGAAAAATACTTCGAAAATAAAAGTTCTCCGATGGTCCTAAAAATTTATTATGATTTTTTCTGGATTTTTTGAAAATTTCTGGGCCTGAGAGCTTGCCTGGGGGCCAGACCAGTGGGCCACAAGCCCTGCCACCGCCACCTACCCCCCTGGTGGCGGAGTGCAAGCTTGTGGGGCCCACAGGCACCCCCTCCACTCATTCCAGCTCTCAGCCTCTTCTTCCACCTCCAGAAAAAATTGTTTCGCAGCTCAAACCCGTGTTCTTGCTCATTTGGTTGTGATTTACGATCTCCTTGCTCAAAGCACCATTCTCCAAACCGTTTTGGGGAAATTACTCCTTGGTAAGTGACTCCTCCATTGGTCCAATTAGTTTTCGCTCTAGTGCTTTATCCTTCGCGTATTCTTGCTACCTTGGTGACCCTGTTCTTGAGCTAGAAATGTTGATTTTAGCTGGTCCCAAGTAGTTTTAGCGTGTGATACGGTCTCTAGGCACTAGTAGGAGTAGTTTCTACAAGGTGTGGTGGTTCTTTATTCACTTTTCTCTTGAACTTCAAAATTTTCAGCAAAAGGAAATTATGTTCAGGAGGAAGTTTTATGGTGGTTCCTCAAGTAAGAAGGGTCCTCGTCTCTCTTTTCGGGAGCCCGAACCTTTTCAACTAAGGGACGCACCAGTACAACCATGTGAATGGCCTTCCGACGAGTTCATGATCGAAGGAGGTTTCAAGGATGAGTTTGATACCCTTGTCTGCAATGTCGGGTTAGAAGAATTCCTCTCGGATAAATGTGAACAATATGCTATGCTCACTGCCTCTTTCGTGCGTAGATTTAAATTTTAAGTTGGTCGTGACTCATCCATACTGTTTGATTTGTACGATAAATCCTATACCGTGGATTTGGAGGATTTCAATAGGATTTGCAAGATACCCGATGGGGGTAGTATTAATGATCCTTCTAAGTCTTCGGTTAGAGACTTTGTCTCTAGTATAACTGTTGGAGAAACTAGAGATATCACGCAAGCCACCATAGGAAGCATCCATTTCCCTGCCTTGCACTACCTTGCCCTCTTCATAGGTAGGTGCATTAATGGCAAGGGTGCACATTGTCACCTATGCGCTTCCGACCTTAGTATCCTTAAGAGCGCAGTAACAGGTGACAGGAGCTTCAATATGGGAGCTATAATAGCAAGGAGGCTGAATAAAAATGCTAGTGAGGGGGATTTCTTTGGTGGAGTTTATGCTACATGCTTAGCAAATTTTCTTGGAGTATCCATCCATCCAGAAGACCCTCCTCTCCGTACAACCTACCTTGATCGTGTCGCTCTAACACGCTACTAGTTCCTTGAGAGAGATCATGGATCCCTCCTATACCGCTTGATATTTAACCGGCAGCGTGTTTTCCATATTACCCTTCCTGCTCCTGCTTTCTTTGACTTTCAGGTAAAACGAAGATACTACATAACCATAGGAGAGGCAGAGGAGTATGAGAGGGAGGCGACGGCTGCTCGACTTCGTGAGGCGGCTATTCAGGCAGTGGCTGCAGCAATCCCGTATAACAACCATTATGATTTTGGGTTTCGCCAGGACCATCCATGGGAGTAGACCAAGCTAGGCCAAAAGCCTAAGCTTGGGGGAGTACGTGTTCTCACCGACTTTACATTCATGCTTATGCTTTCACTTTGTTAGCCGGTGTTTACACTTTGCCACTGTATTATCCATGCTAGTTTATTTTTGTTTTCTTGTTTTCTTGTTTTGTGTCCTTTTGAGAAAACCCAAAAAGATTTTTCTTTCTTCATTTGCTTGTTGGGAGCTTTCCCGTGTAAATAGTTTTCTTTTTCTTTGGGTCAAGGTAGAAGATATTGGTTACAATGTTTAGTAGCTCTTGCATGCTTACCTGTTTAACTTTCAAAGAGCCATATTACTTTGTCTTCTCCTTTTTGTTTGCCTGCAGATTCAGCTTAGTCCAATGCACGAGCATGCTTATTATTGTTCACATCGTTCGATCGTGCAAATGAAAGGCAACAATGATGATATATGATGAAGTGACTGAGACTGAAAAGCTGGTATGAACTCTATCTATTTTGTTTTTGTAAATATGACTAGCTTGTCGACCCAGATTTAGCTTTGTTGTGAGAGAACCATGTTTGCAATGACAACTTAGAGATCATAGTTTCTGATGCCATGCTTATTTAGCTGAGAGCTTATATTGGTTTGTCTTGAATGCCAACATAGATTTTGAGATGATTATGATGTAGTATGATAGGATGGTATTCTCCTTTGAATGTTTCAAGTGGCTTGACTTGGCGCATGTCCATGCATGTAGTTGAAACAAAATCAACATAGCCTCTATGATGTTCATGTTCATGGTGATTTATATCATGTTCATGCTTGCATTTAATGTTAGTTAAACTCATTGCATCTTGATGACTGTTGTCGCTCTCTAGTTGGTCGCTTGCCAGTCTTTTGCTAGCCTTCACTTGTACTAAGCGGAATACTGCTTGTGCATCCACTTCCATAAACCCAAAAGTTTTTCCATGAGAGTCCACCATACCTACCTATTTGCGGTATTTACCTGTAGTTCCAAGTAAATTTGCATGTGCCATTCTCTAAATCTTCAAGAAATAATCTGTTTTGCATGCCCGAACCGCTCATGTGGTGACAGGGGGCTATTGGTATCTTACATGCTAGGAGTGTTATCCTCGACATGTGTTTATTCACTGTCATTCACGAGAAATGGGTTGGTAATTGGAATGCCCAGTTCCACTCTTAAATCGAAAACATAACTGTAAAACAAGACTCCCCCCCCCGGATTGATGTTAGTATGGACGGTACCCGAGGATTCGGCTAGCCGTGGAGTGTGATTGATTGGTGGTGGGGAAGTTAAAACTTTACTTTTCTGTTTGGGAACCGCCTATAGCATGAGTAGCATGGAAGATATTGAGAACTCTGGGTCATTGCGTTGACAATGAAAGCATGCCACCCAAAATTATTATCTCTGTTTTCAATGCTTGAGCTCTGGCACCTCTGCAAATCAATGCTTCCCTCTGCGAAGGGCCTGTCTATTTATTTTCCTGTCGAGTCATCCTCTTCTTATATAAGCAGCAATTAGAGAGCACCTCTGTCATTTTTATGCTTTGCTTTTGATTGATATTGAGTATGACTATGACTGGATCTTCGTTGCTATGAATTACAATGTTTAGTCAGCCCTTGATCTTTGAAAGTGCTCTGCATTTATGTTTTGCGGTCTGAGAAAAAGCTAGCGAGATACCATCTATTCATATTGCTTCATGCTTGTTTTGATTGAAGTGTTGGTATTTGAAACTCATTATTATTTGCTCGTTAGCTGATTATGCCATTGATATTAGTTTACCGTGAGACCTTTGTCTCACTTGCTTATGTGGTTAACTTGTGATCTTGCTGAAATTCTGGTTATGAGTTAGACATAGTTGCAACAACAAGATCAAACAGAGTTTGTCAAAAAAATTCTTTCTCTCTCAGTTTGTCAACTTAGTTGCTTGAGGACAAGCAAGGTTTTAAGCTTGGGGGAGTTGATACGTCTCCATCGTATCTACTTTTCCAAACTCTTTTGCCCTTGTTTTGGACTCTAATTTGCATGATTTGAATGGAACTAACCTGGACTGACGCAGTTTTCAGCAGAATTGCCTTGGTGTTATTTTTGTGCAGAAATCAAAGTTCTCCAAACGTCCTGAAAATCTACGGGGAGCAGTTTTGGAAAATATGAAAAATATCTGCGCCAAGTTCCACTTGAGGGGGTGGGCCAGTGGGCCACAAGCCATGGCTCCGCCACCACCCCCCTGGTGGCGGTGGGCAGGCTTGTGGGGCCCACACGGCTCTGCCGCCCCCAACCTCAGGTCTATAAGTTCAGTTTCGTCCCAGAAAAAATAAAGAGAGAAGTTCTCGTCGCGTTCGCGATACGGAGCTGCCTCCACCACCTGTTCTTCATCTGGAGGGCAGATCTGGAGTCCGTCTTGGGCTCCGGAGAGGGGAAATCGTCGCCATCGTCATCATCAACCTTCTTCCCTCTCCAATTCCATGAAGCTCTTCGTCATTCGTGAGTAATCTATTCGTAGGCTCGCTGGGCGGTGATGAGTAGGATGAGATCTATCATGTAATCGAGTTAGTTTTCATGGGGATTGATCCCTAGTATCCACTATGTTCTGAGATTGATGTTGCTACTACTTTGCCATGCTTAATGCTTGTCACTAGGGCCCGAATGCCATGATTTCAGATATGAAATTATTATGTTGTCACCAATATATGTGTGTTTTAGATCCGATCTTGCAAGTTGTAGTTACCTACTATGTGTTATGATCCGGCAACCCCGGAGTGACAATAACCGGAACCACTCCCGGTGATGACCATAGTTTGAGGAGTTCATGTGTTCACCAAGTGCTAAAGCATTGGTCCGGTTCTTATTAAAAGGAGAACCTTAATATCCCGTAGTTTCCTTTTGGACCCCGCTGCCACGGGAGGGATTGACAACAGATGTCATGCAAGTTCTTTTCCCTAAACACGTATGACGACACACGGAATGCATGCCTACATCACATTGACGAACGGGAGCTAGCCACATATCTCTCCGTGTTATAACTGTTGCGTGATGAATATCATCCAAACAAATCACCGACCCATTGCCTACGAGTTTGTCCTACTGCTGATGTTACTTGTCTTGCTCTGCTGCTGCTACTACTATTGCTACTGCTGTTACTTGTCTTGCCCTGCTGCTGCCACCACTGTTGCTACTGTTGTTACTTGTCTTGCTCTGCTGCTACTGTTGCTACTACTGTCGCTTGCTACTGTTGCTACTTGCTACTACTGTCACTACTGTTGTTCCTTGCCGCTGTCGTTACTCGCTACTTTGCTGTTACTACTTTGCTTGCAGATACTAATCTTTCAGGTGTGGTTGAATCTGACATATTCAGCTGCTAATACTTGAGAGAATTCTCTCACCTCCCGTCGTGCGAACCAACAAATTTGGGTTGAATACTCTACCCTCGAAAACTGCTACGATCCCACGCGTTGGTGGGTGTCAACAACATTCTTCTAGTTTTGATTGCTGGAGAGTGCTAACAACATTCTTCTGGTACCGTTGCAAAGGGGAAGAACAATTCACATCAAGCAGCAGCAGCAAAGTAACAAGTAACAATAGCAAAGTGGCCCAATCCCTTTTGTAGCAAGGGACAGGCCTAGACAAAGTAACGTAGCGAGGACCAGTAGTGAAAGACTCGTAGGCAGTGGATTGGTGATGGATGAGTATGACGGATGTGATTCATCACGTAACAGTTATAACACGGAGAGATATGTAACTAGCTCCCGTTCGTCAATCTAATGTAGGCATGTATTCTGTATGTAGTCATACGTGCTTAGGGAAAAGAACTTGCATGCCATCTATTGTCCATCCCTCCCGTGGCAGCGGGGTCCTAATGGAAACTACGGGATATAAAGGTTCTCCTTTTAATAAAGAACCGGACCAACGCATTTACACTTGGTGAATACATGAACTCCTCATACTATGGTCATCTCCGGGAGTGGTTCCGGCTATTGTCACTCTGGGGTTGTCGGGTCATAACACATAGTAGGTGACTACAACTTGCAACATAGGATCTAAAACACACATATATTGGCGACAACATAATAGGTTTACATCTGAAATCATGGCACTCGGGCCCTAGTGACAAGCATTAAGCATAGCCAAGTAGTAGCAACATCAATCTAGAACATAGTGGATACTAGGGATCAATCCCCGTCAAGAACTAACTCGATTACATGATAGATATCATCCAACTCATCACCGTCCAGCAAGCCTACGATGAGATTACTCACGAACGATGAAGAGCATCATGGAATTGTCGATGGAGAAAGGTTGATGATGACGATGGCGACGATTTCCCCTCTCCGAAGCCCGAAACGGACTCCAAATCTGCCCTCCAGATGAAGAACAGGATGTGGCGGCGCCTCCGTATCGCAAAACGCGATGAAACCTTCTCTCTGATTTTTTTTTCCAGGTGAAACGGAAGATATAGGACTGAGATTGGGGGCGGTGGTGCCACGTGGGCCCCACAAGCCTGCATGGCGCGGCCATAGGGGGTGGCCGCGGCCTGTGGGCTTGTGGCCCACTGGCACGCCCCCTCCGGTGGATCTTTGCGCATGTATTTTTCTTTTATTCCAGAAAAAATCTCCGTAAATTTTCAGGAAGTTCCGAGAACTTCTATTTCTGCACAGAAACAACACCATGGCAATTCTGCTGAAAACAGCGTCAGTCCGGGTTAGTTCCATTCAAATCATGCAAATTAGAGTCCAAAACAAGGGCAAAAGAGTTCAGAAAAGTAGATACGACGGAGACGTATCAACTCCCGCAAGCTTAAAGCCTTGCTTGTCCTCAAGCAACTCAGTTGACAAAACTGAGACACACTAAAGAAAAACTTTGACGAACTATGTTTGACATTGTTGTTGCAACTATGTCTAACTCACAACCAGAATTTCAGCAAGATCACAATCAAACCACATAAGCAAATGACATCTAGGTCTCACGGTAAACTCATATCAATGGCATAATCAACTAGCGAGCAAATAATAATAAGCCTCAAACGTCAACACTTCAATCAAAACAACATGAAGCAGTACGAATAGATGGTATCTCGCTAGCTCTTTCTGAGACCGCAAAACATAAATGCAGAGCACCTTCAAAGACCAAGGGCTGACTAAACATTGTAATTCATGGCAATGAAGATCCAGTCATAGTCATACTCAACCCAGTTAAAAGCAAAGCATAAAAATGATAGAGGTGCTCTCTAATTGGTGCTTTTGTAAGAGGAGGATGACTCAACAGGAACATAAATAGACAGGCCCTTCGCAAAGGGAAGCATTGATTTGCACAGGTGCCAGAGCTCAAGCTTTGAAAACAGAGATAATAATTTTGGGTGGCATCCTTTCATTGTCAACGCAATGACTAAGAGTTCTCAACATCTTCCACGCTACACATACTATAGGCGGTTCCCAAACAGAAAAGTAAAGTTTTGACTCCCCCACCACCAATCAATCACACTCCATGGCTAGCCGAATCCTCGGGTACCGTCCATACCAACATCAATCCTGGGGGAGTTTTGTTTGCAATTATCTTTTCGATTTGAGCATGGAACTGGGAATTCCAATTATCGGCCCCTTTCTCGTGAATGATAGTGAATAAACACATATCGAGGATAACACTCCTAGCATGGAAGATACCAATAGCCCCGTGTCACCACATGAGCGGTTCGGGCATGCAAAACAAATTATTTCTTGAAGATTTAGAGAGTGGCACATGCAAATTTACTTGGAACGACAGGTAGATACCGTACATAGGTAGGTATGGTGGACTCATATGGCACACCTTTGGGTTTATGGAAGTGGATGCACAAGCAATATTCCCGCTTAGTACAAGTGAAGGCTAGCAAAAGACTAGGAAGCGACCAACTAGAGAGCGACAACAGTCATCAAAATGCATTGAGATTAACCAACATTGAGTGCAAGCATGAGTAGGACATAAATCACCATGAACATGAACATCATAGAGGCTATGTTGATTTTGTTTCAACTACATGCGTGAACATGCGCCAGTCAAGCCACTTAAAACATTCAAAGGAGGATACCATCCTATCATACTACATCATAGTCATCTCAACATTCATGTGGGCATCCAAGACAAACCATTATAAGCTCCTAGCTAAGTAAGCATGGCATAAGAAACCATGATCTCTAAGTTTTCATTGCAAACATGTTTCTCTCACAACAAAGCTGAACTAGGAAGAATGAGCTAGTCATATTTACAAAAACAAAATAGATCGAGTTCATACCAGCTTTTCCAGGCTCAGTCACTTCATCATATATCGTCATTATTGCCTTTCACTTGCACGACCGAATGATGTGAACAATAATAAGCGTGCTCGTGCAATGGACTAAAGCTGGAATCTACAGGCAAACACAAAGGAGAAGACAAAGTAATATGGCTCTTTAAAAGCTAAACAAGTATGCATGCAAGAGCCACTAAACATTGTAACCAATGTCTTCTACCTTGACCCAAAGAAAAAGAAAACTATCTACACAGGAAAGCTCCCAACAAGCAAAAGAAGAAAAAGAAAATCTTTTTGGTTTTTCTCCAACTAGACAGACACACGAAAAGAAAACGACAAAAAGAAAATAAACTAGCATGGATGATATAGTGGCAAAGTGTGAACACCGACTAACGAAGTGAAAGCATAAGCAAGAATGTAAAGTCGGTGAGAACACGTACTCCCCCAAGCTTAGGATTTTGGCCTAACTTGGTATACTCCCAAGGAGGGAAATAACCAGCTCCGGGGTACCCCGGAGTGGACTGAGGATGCCACTGTTGTGTGAGCTCCTCCGGCTCCCACTGATAAACTGGCGTCTGGTACTCGACTGGTGGCTCAGGCACGGGCACCTGTGGTTGGGCTAGGCCCCAATATGCGTAGATGTCCCAGGGCATAATAGTGTACCTGCCTGCATGAAGATTGAACAAAGAAGGAGCAGGCAAAGTAATAGTCTCACGAGTACCTGACTAAATACCAGGTTATAAATCATCCTTCCACATATATCTCTATCAAGAAAGTCATGGCGAACCATGCTATCGTAATCTAGATATCTCTCGGGAAGAAGAACCTCTTCTTCCTCCTCTAGTCTAATGGGTATCTCAAAGTGTCTGGCAAGACGGGTAGCATAGATACCTCCATAGACAACACCTTTAGAACGGTTCAGGTTCAACCGTTGAGCTACTATAGCGCCCAAGCTATAAGTTTTATCGTTATAAAGGGCTTCGCTCAAGATCGCAAGATCTGGGGAACTAAGTGACCCAGATTTCCCACGACCAATCAAACATTTTCCCACAAATAGTGAGAAGTACCGAAGCACGGGAAAATGAATGCTAGCAGCTCTAGCGCAAGACACTCCTCTCTCCTTTCCTACAGCAATTGTACCGATAAAAGCTTCCAAGTACCATGGACGATGTTCATGAATATCCCCAACATAAGGTAATTTGCAAACATTGCAAAAATCCTGGAGTGACATGCGCTGGGGGACATCATATAGTTTAAACTCAACCATAGGAGGATTCTTCCTCGGATAGAAGTTAAAGCTTTGTACGAAGATATTAGTGAGGAGGAGGTATTGCAAACACTTATCTTCAACGAAGGCGGTAAGGCATGCGTTCTCCACCAAGTGATAAAAGTTCTCATAAATTCCAGCGGCGCGTAAGAACGCATCGCTTGGCCATTCGCACGCGCGAACTTCTGCGACTCTAGGGACCGGATACTTGGGCTTCTTCTCACTCCCATCATCCTTGGGGTCACGGCTTGACGAGCCTCTCAAGAACCTCCTCATCTTTTCCCTTTTCTATCTCTCTCCTCGTAGTGGACGGTAGGATTTTAGTTCTTGGATCTTTCGGATTCCTCTTAGTGATGAGCAGACGTCAATCCCAAGTGACTCAAAGAATATAGATGTGCTTCCCCGGCAACGGCACCAGAAAAAGCCTTGATGTCCCACAAGCGTATGGGATCGCAGCAGTTTTCGAGGGTAGAGTATTCGACCCAAATTTGTTGGTTCGCACGACGGGAAGCGAAAGAATATTCTCAAGTATTAGCAGCTGAATGTGTCGGTTTCAACCACACCTGAAAGACTAGTGTCTGCAAAAAAAGTTTCAGTAGCAAGGTAGTATGATAGCAACGGTGCCAGAAAAAGCCTTGTTGACGGGATGTTAGTGCCACTTACCTAGCCTCCCTGGCAACAGCGCCAACAAAGTCTTGCAACAAGTAACAACGGAGTAGTAAGGAGCAGTAGCAGCAGCAGCAAAGTAACAAGTAACAACAGCAAAGTGGCCCAATCCCTTTTGTAGCCAGGGACAAGCCTAGACAAAGTAACGTAGCGAGGACCAGTAGTAAAAGACTCGTAGGCAGTGGATCGGTGATGGATGAGTATGACGGATGTGATTCATCATGTAACAACTATAACACGGATAGATATGTAACTAGCTCCCGTTCGTCGATCTAATGTAGGCATGTATTCTGTATGTAGTCATACGTGCTTAGGGAAAAGAACTTGCATGACATCTATTGTCCATCCCTCCCGTGGCAGCGGGGTCCTAGTGGAAACTACGGGATATAAAGGTTCTCCTTTTAATAAAGAACCGGACCAACGCATTAACACTTGGTGAATACATGAACTCCTCATACTATGGTCATCTCCGGGAGTGGTTCCGCCTATTGTCACTCCGGGGTTGCCGGGTCATAACACATAGTAGGTGACTACAATTTGCAAGATAGGATCTAAAACACAAATATATTGGCCACAACATAATAGGTTCAGATCTGAAATCATGGCACTCGGGCCCTAGTGACAAGCATTAAGCATAGCCAAGTAGTAGCAACATCAATCTAGAACATAGTGGATACTAGGGATCAATCCCCGTCAAGAACTAACTCGATTACATGATAGATCTCATCCAACTCATCACCGTACAGCAAGCCTACGATGTGATTACTCACGAACGATGAAGAGCATCAGAGAATTGTCGATGGAGAAAGGTTGATGATGACGATGGCGACCATTTCCCCTCTCCGGAGCCCGGAACGGACTCCAGATCTGCCCTCCAGATGAAGAACAAGATGTGGCGGCGCCTCCATATCGCAAAACGCGATGAAACCTTCTCTCTGATTTTTTTCCAGGCGAAACGGAAGATATAGAGCTGAGATTGGGGGCGGTGGTTTCACGTGGGCCCCACAAGCCTGCATGGCATGGCCATAGGGGGTGGCTGCGGCCTGTGGGCTTGTGGCCCACTGGCACACCCCCTCCGGTGGATCTTTGCGCATGTATTTTTCTTTTATTCCAGAAAAAAAATCTCCGTGAATTTTCAGGACATTCCGAGAACTTTTATTTCTGCACAAAAACAACATCATGGCAATTCTGCTGAAAACAGCGTCAGTTCGGGTTAGATCCATTCAAATCATGCAAATTAGAGTCCAAAACAAGGGCAAAAGAGTTCGGAAAAGTAGATGCGACAGAGACATATCAGTGCACCGCTAATCTTGGTGTTGGCATACACTGTGCATGAGCAATTCTGCCTGATTAAATGAGATTCATAAGTATCATTCAGAATAACAAAATTTCCAAAGAAAGGCAAAATTTGCCATGTATCTTTGACTAATGACCAAGAAGAATGGTAAGTGTTGTATAGGAGAACTTAATCAACAGTACAGGGAAACTTAAACAACAATACAATGGGTGGGGACGGAGGTGTCAGGGCCCCTCCTTCCTCTTCTCATGTTGCTCCTATCTCCTTCTTACAAATCCCTTTCTCTATCTCCTGATGGGTACATGAGGCAGGGTCGGTCAATCGAGAGTACATGGAAACACAGGAGGAGTCGGGGTCACGAGCTGACAACTAGAGGGGAAGGAAGAGAGGAGAGACCATAGACAAAGAAGGGAAGAGGATGAGTGGAGGCTAGGGTTCACCCAATAGGTTCCTCTCCTTGACCTAAAGCATAGCTTAGCCATCCACACGACGACACCCAAGGGACATCACATGAAATCCCTACACTACACTTGGCGGCCCTCCAAATTTACAAGCGATGGCACACCACTCGCGCCGATAAGAACCATCACCTAACACGCCCACATCCACTATCACTGACATCAGTGGTCCACACCGACTAGGCCCTCTTGTAATGGAGAGTGAGGGTGGTAGAACGAGGGCAAAACTTCACGCACTATCCATTGCTAGTCACATCAAAGTTGATCCAATGGCCAAAATTGTTTCATCAAAGAATCCACCATCCAGAACTTGCTTGGACACTCAACCGAAGGGTCTAGAGATCAAATGCCTTGAGAAGGCTTTATTTTTTTCTCCCAATATAATAACAAGGATGTGTGAGTAGATGGGAGCGCGACCTTGTCCGTCCATGGTCGAGAAGGAAGGCAAGGCGGGGCAGGTTCATGGACCGGAAGATGGCTCGCACCGATGCATGCTTATCTTGTTGCCTTCCCTATTTTTTTATTTAGTCTGCTCATTTTCCCTTGTGGATTAAAGATGACTGGGTCATTTATACATATTATATTACGTGGCTATTTTTTAACACTATATAAATGCAAGCATTTATATACACGCGCACATACTCGTCCCTATGAACGCACACACATACACCCTATCCCTATGAGCACGTTCGAAAGATTGAGCCAACATATCATCTTGAGATTTATGAAGTCGTCGTAGCCGCCTTGTCGACGACGGGGACATTTCCTCCCACTGAAAGCGTATCGCCAGAAATCCTGAAATAAATCCAGGAATATTACAAGCACCACGACTTGAACTTTGGTGGGCTTAAGATACCACTGTCCGTCTAACCATTCAACCAAAGGTTGGTCTGCATATTACGTGTGTGTTTATTAACATGGATTAGAGTAACTCCAACGCGCCAACCCATTTTGTCCGCGGGCGTCCGTTTGGGTCGCGACAGACAGAAAAGTCAGCCTAACGCACCGACCCAAACGGACGCACATCTGCTTTTCGTCCGCATGTCGACCAATTCCCAGCCCATTCTTGATCTTGATTTGCATCGGCGCGGACACGAGACGGACGCGTGCGGCACCCGCCTACTCCTCCCCCTCGCCCGCTAGTCGGTGGCACATTGGTCATCCTCTCCCACCCATATCGACACCAAACCCTTGCCCGCCTTCGACGCGTCGTCGTTGCCGCACATTTTCCGGTGCCAACACCTCACCGCCACGACCGCCTCGCCATCGGGACTTCTCCAGGACAACCACCTGGTCCAAGGGAGGCATGCGTCTCTTCGCCAGCCAACTCCTTCGACAACGCCAACAGAGTGTTCGACAGTTTTCCAAGGTACAAAATGGACTTTGTCGATGAGTTCTTTTTTCACAATTTTCTTTCGACTCTGACGATTCCTCGTCCGATAAGGAGGAGGAGATCTTGGTTGCTGTGTTGATCCATCACCACCTTAATGGCCAATGACCATTGTTCCATGGCTCGATCCTGGGACACCTTACGACGTTGAATCGTAACCCAGAGAGCGGTCATTTCCTTCTTTGGAAGGACTACTTTGATACAACCAACCCGTTGTTCAAACATCAGAAATTCCGACAGTGTTTCCGTACGGCTAGCCATGTTTTCAACCGTACTAGAGAGGGGGTGGTCAGATACAATAACTATTCCGAGTGAAAAGAGGATGCCTTTGGAATGATTGGCTTCTCATCTTATCAGAAATGCACTGCAGCCATCTAAATGCTTGCATACGGAGTGTCGTGTGATATCATTGATGAGTACGTCTGTATGAGCGAGTCTACATGCTTAGAGTGCATGTACAGGTTCTGCAAGGCTGTGATTATTGTGTTTGGCCCTAATTACTTGAGAGAGATGACTCCTTGATAACCCACAAGTATAGGGGTAAATTGTAGCCTTTCTCGATAAGTAAGAGTGTCGAACCTAACGAGGAGCTAAAGGTAGAACAAATATTCCCTCAAGTTCTATCGACCACCGATACAACTCTACGCATGCTTAACGTTCGCTTTACCTAGAACGAGTATGAAATAGAAGTACTTTGTAGGCGTGATAGGATAGGTTTGGAAGAAAATAAAGGACAGGTAAATAAAAACTAGGGGCGGCTAAGATAAAGAAACAACTAAGTTGGTCTTATAGAATCTTTTTGTCACAAGAAGGTTATTTTCCCCTAGGCAACCGATAACTAGACCGGTATTCGTTATTGCAGTTTTATATGAAGGAGAGGCATAAGCTAACATACTTTCTCTACTTGGATCATATGCACTTATGACTGGAACTCTAGAAAGCATCCGCAACTACTAAAGATCATTAAGGTAAAACCCAACCATAGAATTGTAAGGTATCAAGTCGTCTTTACTCCCATATGCAACAACCCACCTACTCGGGTTTATGCTTCTATCACTCAAGCAACCCACCATAGGAAAATCAAGAACACATTGCAACACCCTACAATGGGGATCCCTCACGCTTGTGCGACACGAAGAGCATCATAGGACATCACCAATAATAAAACACGCAACTCAAACCAATCATGATCATCAATCAACCCATAGGACAAAACAGATCTACTCAAACATCATAGGATAGCCATACGTCATTGGGAAATAATATATAGCGTTGAGCACCATGTTTAAGTAGAGATTAAAGCGGTGAGAAGAGGTGTTGAACCGCTGCATAGAGGGGGATAGAGTTGGTGATGACGGCGGTGAAATTGTTGGTGTAGATCGCCGTCACGATGATGGCCCCGGTGGTGTTCCGGTGCCACCAAGAGAGAGGGGGAGAGAGAGCCCCCTCCTTCTTCTTATTTCTTGGCCTCCCTCCTAGATGGGAGGAGGATTTCCCCTCTGGTCCTTGGCCTCCATGGCGGCAAAGGGGCGAGAGCCCCTCCGAGATTGGATCTCTCTCTCTGTTTCTTTCTGTTTCTGTGTTCCAAATTCTGGCTTTTCACCATTTCTTATATTCCCGGAGATTCGTAACTCCAATTGGGCTTAAATCTTAACATTGTTTTTATCTGGACATTAGCTTTCTTGCGGCGAAAGAAGGGAACCAACCGCCTTACAGGATGGCCACAAGACAGCATGGCGCGCACTACCCCCCAGGTCGCGCCCCTCTCGCTTGTGGGCCCCTCGGGCACCGCCTTCTATTGATTCCACTTCCGAGAATTTACATATATTCCAAAGAAAATCTCCATAAGTTTTTATCCTGTTTGGACTTCGTTTGATATAGATTTTCTGTGAAACAAAAAACATGCAACAAACAGGAACTGGCACTGGGCACTGGATCAATATGTTAGTCCCAAAAATAGTATAAAAAGTTGCCAAAAGTATATGAAAGTTGTCGAATACTGGCATGAAACAATCAAAAATTATAGATACGATGGAGACGTATCAACATCCCCAAGCTTAATTCATGCTCGTCCTCGAGTAGGTAAATGATAAAAAAGATAATTTTTGATGTGGAATGCTACCTAGCATAGTCTTGGTCATATAATCTAATCATGGCATGAATATTAAAACACGAGTGATTCAAAGCAATAGTCTATCATTTGAGATTAAGACAATAATACTTCAAGCATACTAATAAACCAATCATGTATTCTCAAAATATCATGGATAAAAGAAAGTTATCCCTACAAAATCATATAGTCTGGTTATGCTCTATCTTCATCACACAAAGTATTAAATCGTGCACAACCCCGGTTTTAGCCAAGAAATTGTTTCATACTTTAGTATTCTCAAACGTTTTCAACTTTCACGCAATACATGAGCGTGAGCCATGAGTATAACACTATAGGTGGAATAGAATATGGTGGAGGTTGTGGAGAAGACAAAAAGAAAGAGATAGTCTCACATCAACTAGGCATATCAACGGGCTATGGAGATGCCCATCAATAGATATCAATGTGAGTGAGTAGGGATTGCCATGCACGGATGCACTAGAGATATAAGTGTATGAAACCTCAAAAAGAAACTAAGTGGGTGTGCATCCAACTCGCTTGCTCACGAAGACCTAAGGCAATTTGAGGAAGCCCATCATTGGACTATACAAGCCAAGTTCTATAATGAAAAATTCCCACAAATATATGAAAGTGATAATATAGGAGACTCTCTATCATGAAGATCATGGTGCTACTTTGAAGCACAAGTGTGGAAAAAGGAATAGTAGCATTGCCCCTTCTCTCTTTTCTCTCATTTTTTATTTTTATTTTCTCCTTTTTTTGGTGGGCTTCTTTGGCCTCTTTTTTTAATAAAGTCCAGAGACTCATCCCAACTTGTCAGGGAATCATAACTTCCACCATCCTTTCCTCACATGGGACAATGCTCTAGTAATGATGATCATCACACTTTTAGTTACGTACAACTCAAGAATTACAACTCGATACTAGAACAAAATATGACTCTAAATGAATGCCTCCGGCAGTGTACCAGGATGTGCAATGATCTAGCGTACCAATGATATCAAAAAACGGACAAGCCATGAAAACATCGTGCTAGCTATCTTACGATAATGCAAAACAATATGACAATGATGGTGCGTGTTATAATAAACGGAATGATGGAAGTTGCATCGCAATATATCTCAGAATGGCTATGGAAATGCCATAATAGGTAGGTATGGTGACTGTTTTTGAGGAAGGTGGGTTTAATGCACCGGTGGAAGTTGCGCGGTACTAGAGAGGCTAGAAAATGTGGAAGGATGAGAGTGTTTATAATCCATGGACACAACATTAGTCATAAAGAACTCACATTGTATAATCCATGGACACAACATTAGTCGTAAAGAACTCACATACTTATTGAAAAAAATTATTAGTCATCGAAACAAGGTACTACACGCATACTCCTAGGGGAAGGGTTGGTAGGAGTTAACCATCGCGCGATCTCGACCTCCACACAAAGGATGACAATCAATAAATAAATCATGCTCTGACTTCTTCACATAATGGTTCACCATACGTGCATGCTACAGGAATCACAAACTTTGACACAAATATTTCTACCAATCCACAGTTACTCACTAGCATGACTCTAATATCACCATCTTTATATCGCAAAACTATTGCAAGGAATCAAACATATCATATTCAGTGAGCTACAAGTTTTATGTAGGATTTTATGACTAACCATGTGAATGACCAACTTTTGTTAACTCTCTAAATAGATATAAGTGAAGCATGAGAGTTTAATTCTTTCTACAAAATATATGCCCACACTCTAACAAATATAAGTGAAGCAAAAGAGCATTCTACAAATGACGGTTTTCTATGTGTAGAGAAACACGCAATCCAAACTTTAAATGATATAAGTGAAGCACATGAAGCATTCTATAAAGCCATACTCAAAAGATATAAGTGAGGTGCAAAGAGCCTTCTATAAGTCAACCAAGTACTTTCTCATACCACCATGGTGCATTATTAAAATAAAAATAAAAAGCACACGACGCTCCAAGATTTACGCATATCATGTGACGAATAAAAATATAGCTCCAAGTGAAATTACCGATGGTTGTTAGAAGAAAGAGGGGATGCCTTCCGGGGCATCCCCAAGCTTAGTTGCTTGGGAGTCCTTGAACATTACTTTGGGGTGCCACAGGCATCCCCAAGCTTAGTCTCTTTCCACTCCTTATTCCTTCATCCATCGTGATCTCGCCCAAAACTTGAAAACTTCAATCACACAAAACTTAACAAAACCCTCGTGAGATCCGTCAGTAATAATAAAGCAAATTACAACTTTAAGTACTGTTACCAACCAATTCATTTTTTGCATTGTATCTACTGTAATATAACTTTTCCATGGCTTATAACACTGATACAATCGATAGTTTCATCAAAACGAGCAAAACAATGCATCAAAAAACAGAATCTGTCAAAAGAGGACAGTCTGTAGAAATATGTACATTCACCATACTTATGTAACTCTAAAAAATCTAAACAATTAGGACGAAATAAAAAACTTGTACAGCAGTTCTGTGTAAAAAATTCATAAACTTTTGACATTCTAGTAAAAAAAATTAAATCCACGCACTACAGCCAAAGTTTCTGTTTTTGCACTGCACACACCAAACAAGCAATCTAATAATCCTAAAGGCAAATCTTGGCACATTATTTTTATAATACAATGGATTTATACACGGGGATAATTATTTTTGTTGAGAAGTTTCTTTAATTAAGATTCAAAAGGTTTCCATGGGCATGAACAAAGTTCAAGGCATGCTCCCATTTTAACAATGCTCGTCTCTCTCACTTTCACTTTTCTTTTTAAAAAAGTTTTAGGTCCCCCTCTTTATTTTTTTGTTTTTTAAACTATATAAAAGCACACAACAAAATAAAATGACTTTCTAAAACTTCCGGGTTGTCTCCCTGGCAGTGCTTTCTTTAAAGCCATTAAGTCAGGCATAAAGTGCTCAAGTAATTTATCCACCCGGATCCCAAGGTATATCAAAGCCAATTTTAATTAACAATGATTTATAATTTAGTAGTGAGCACAAAGTAACATATATCACACAACAACGAAGTCTAACTCTCTTCCTATGCAGCAACATGTCATAAAAGAACAATTCATGCACATAAAGTAAAGGCCAATGCATAGTATAAACAATTTCTTGCAATTTTATCGTATTGGAAACATAGAGAGGCGGAGATGTAGTTCCTCTCTCATAATAATTGCAAGTAGGAGCAGCAAGCACATGAATATTATATCTATCAAAACCATCATATGTAATAGTAAAATGCAACCCATTTATATAATCCTTAATAAGTGCAAACTTCTCCAATATAGTGTAGTTGGGAGAATTCAAAAATATAATAGGACTATCATGTGTGGGTGCAATAGCAACAATTTCAGTCTTAACGTGAGGAACTATAGCAAGTTCATCTCCATAATCATCATTCATATTGGCATCATGGCCACAAGCATAGCAAGCATCAAGTTCATCAAAAAGGGAAATTTCAAATGAATCTAAGGGATCATAGAAATTATCATAGCATTCATCCTTCGGTAAGCACGAAGGGAATTTAAACAATGTATGAGTTGAAGAGTTACTCTCATTAGAAGGTGGGCATGGGTAGCTAATCCGCTCTTCCTCCTTTTGTTCTTCGCTCTCCTCCTCATATTTTTCATCCAATGAGCTCACAGTGTCATCAATTTCTTCTTCCATAGATTCCTGCAAAATATTAGTCTCCTCTTGGACAATGGAGGAGTCCTCAATATATAGCTTAACATAAGCATTAGAAACATAGTTTTCATAGCAATATTTAAGTATGGCAAAACTTTCAGATTTGTAAAGAGTAGCATCATACTTTTCAATTAAAGAGACAATTCCATAGGCACCCTTAAAAGCAACAAATTCCTCAGTTTGCTCAATATCATAGTAATTATAAACACCCTTGACATAAGAAGATACGATTCCACTATCCTTAAACTCACATTGATAGGGAAGGTGTTTTTTAGGGTCTTCAGAACAACAAGTAAAATCATAAATTTTGCATAAATTCCAAGCATAGCATTGCAAAGTATTAATATGATGCCATAAAAGTTTCCCTTTTTGAGATAAGCGGTGTCGCACATAATAAGCACGCTCATTTAATGATTTGCCCTCAACTAAGCTAGTTGGGGTTTCAGCACGAGCACAAATGGATCGAAGATGACCCAAGTAATATTCTTCGGTGGTACGGAACACTAGTGGTTCCTCAAATTTTGGAGCAGCAAGTACATCTATTTTTTTTGGTATTTTGCGTTTCCTACCCATATCTAAAGATATAAAACAAGCTAAACAACAAATAAAATCTACTTAGTGATAAAGCAAACAAGCACACATGAGAATATTCACCCCACGCTATTGCTCCCCGGCAACGATGCCAGAAAAAGGTCTTGATAACCCACAAGTACATGGGATCAATTGTAGTCTTTCTCGATAAGTAAGAGAGTTGAACCCAACAAGGATCTAAAGGGAGAACAAATATTCCCTCAAGTTCTATCGACCACCGATACAACTCTACGCACGCTTAACGTTCGCTTTACCTAGAACAATTATGAAACTAGAAGTACTTTGTAGGCGTGATATGACAGGTTTGCAATAAAATAAATAACACGTAAATAATAATAGGGGCAGCTAAGATAAAGAAACAACTAAGTTTTTCTTAGTAGAGATCTTTTTGTCACAAGAAGGTTATTTGTCCCTAGGCAATCGATAACTAGACTGGTAATCACTATTGCAATTTTATATGAGGGAGAGGCATAAGCTAACATACTTTCTCTACTTGGATCATATGCACTTATGATTGGAACTCTATCAATCATCCACAACTACTAAAGATCATTAAGGTAAAACCCAACCATAACATTATAAGGTATCAAGTCCTCTTTACTCCCATATGCAACAACCCACCTACTCGGGTTTATGCTTCTATCACTCAAGCAACCCACCATAGGCAAATCATGAACACATTGCAACACCCTACATCGGGGATCCCTCATGCTTGCGCGACACAGATAGCACCATAGGACAACACAAATAAAAAAACATGCAACTCAAACCAATCATGATCATCAATCAACCCATAAGACAAAACGGATCTACTCAAACATCATAGGATAGCCATACATCATTGGGAAATATTATATAGCGTTGAGCACCATGTTTAAGTAGAGATTACAACGGTGAGAAGAGGTGTTGAACCGCTGCATAGAGGGGGAGAGAGTTGGTGATGACAACGGCAAAGTTGTCGGTGTAGATCACTGTCACGATGATGGCCCCGACGTAGTTCTGGTGCCACCGGGAGAGAGGGGGAGAGAGCCCCCCTCCTTCTTCTTCCTTGGCCTCCCCCATAGATGGGAGGGTTTCCCCTATGGTCCTTGGCCTCCACGGCGGTGGAGGGGCGACAAAAAGAATAAACAACTCATTTGGTACCCTTTTGTATCCTCATATTATTATTTGTAGTTTTGTCATGCTTTATCTCATTTCTTAACTTGTTAAGCACCGAGGTAAAATTCTAAAATAGTTGACAAATCGAGATTTTTTTGTTAGTTCTCCCATATTGTATTTTTAATGTCATAATGTGTTTTTGCGGTAGATATTATTGCCAAAATTTCCCCATGTTGCCAAAAAAATATATTGTGTCCAGGCTTTGCTTTAATCCTGACTCCGCCATTGAAATAATGCAAATCGTGTGCATATTTGTTAAAAGGATGTTCAACCGGCCATTACGGTAACTATGGATCACAGGCGTTGAACGCAGTGCGACCCAAATCTTAAATACGACGGACGTCGAGCGGACGGCCGATCCAACGGGTGGGCGCGTTGGAGGGAGTTGCTCTTAGGATGAGATATCCCAACCTTATTTTCTGCTAGGATTAGAGATGGTTGGTGATTAGCATTGCTTATTATTATATTCTTCTCCTAAAGTTATATAGGCCCTGTTTGGATACTCTAACTTAGCTAGAGGTTAGAGTTAGTTTCTAGCTCATGACTACCCCTAAACTAACTCTAGCCAAAGATATGTTTGGAAGATAGGGTTAGATTGACAATATATTCACTTTATGGAGAGAGAAAAGTGATTTTTCAGTGGGCCCCATGAGAACTAGCTCCAATTAGCACCTCCTAGCTGGTGGGATAGAGAGAGAAAAATGATTTTTAGTGGACCCCATAAGAACTAGCTTCAATTAGCACCTCTTGGGTGGGATAGTTTTTTGGATAGTTTAGATGAAACTAGCTCCAATTTAACCCTCATGTTTGGATACTTTGGGCCAACTCCAGCGCGCGACCCCATCCGGACGTCCGTTTTGCCTGGATTCTGTTCGTTTAGAGCGGACGATGGGGTCGTGTCCGGGCCATTTATGGGACGCGGTGGCCGTGCGCCCAACGCGCGGACGCATCCTTGGCCGCATTCCGTCCGCTTCATTTTCAAACACAAGGATTCGAATAGCCACGTCTCATAGTTCATGCAAGCGGCCCTAGATCACATCGGCAACACAACCAGCCTACACGTCCTCGTCCGCAACACAGCCGACCTCCAAAAAAGAATAGGTTTTTCGCCGGCAACACATTCAGCGGCCGTCTCACCATGTGAGCCTCCAAAAAAAGAACGTCCACGCCCGATCTGATGCCCTAGTTCAGGCCATCGGCGTCGAACATCTCTTTCTGTCGGGCCTCAAACCAGCTCCTTGTCTTCTCACTCATCTTGCTCAAGTCCACGCTCATGATCGCCAGCGCCACCTCCTTTGATTTGGTTGCGGCATTGGCGGCCTCGATGTCGAGCTGCCTCTGCTTGGCCGCAGCATTGGCGGCCTCAATGTCAACCTGCCTTTGCCTGGCCGCCTACTTGATGTCAAGCTGCATGTGCCTGGCCGCCTCCTCCATGTAGATCTTCGCCTCCGCCTGCCGGTTCCGCCTCTTGGCTGATTTCGCGTCCAGCTTTGCGATTTACTCTGGCGTGAGTTCCGACCGCGGCTTCTTCGTACCCTTGGGTGCCTTCTTCTTCGTCGTCTTGGTGGCCGGGACGATGTCCGGGTCGCCGAAATTCGGCGGGGGATCGGCCATGGCGGGAGGGTGGCGGATGGAGGGGAGGGCGGGGCGTGGGAGGGTTTTGGGGGCAAATGAAATGGAATGGGGCGTGGGGGCGGGAAGACCGTGCTGCTTTGTGCCACAAACGGGCGGGCCAGGGGAGGACAAGCGCGCGCCCCGCCCGTCTGTGCCGCGTCCGCGCGTTGTCCGTTTCACCTCAAAACCGGACCAAGTTTGGACCGGGAATGGGTCGAAAGCGGACAGAAAACGGATAAACGTTTGTTTGCGCCCGCGTGCTCGGCCGCATGGTGTGTCCATTTTGCCCTAAACGGACGCGGGCGGACACGAAAGGGGCGCGCGCGCTGGAGTTGGCCTTAGGCACAAAGAGAATAAACAACTGATTTGGACCCTTTTGTATCCTCACATTATTATTTCTAGTTTTGTCATGCTTTATCTCATTTCTTAACTTGTTAAGCACCGAGGTAAAATTCTAAAATTGTTGACAAATCGAGATTTATTTTGTCAGTTCTTCCATATTGTATTTTTTAATGTCATAATGTTGCCGCAAACCAACCCGTGATTGGATGGTTATGAGGACCGTGGTATCCCCTGCCCACCAGAGTTCAAGTCCGAGACTTGACGTCGATGCTTGCATTTTCCTGGATTTATTCCAGGTCTTTCGGCGATGTACTTTCAGTGGGAGGAGACGTTCCCGTCGACAACGAAGGCGTGAGTGGCGACTTCGTCAATCTCAAGATGATGTGCCAACTTAGTCTCTCGAAGATGCTCATAAGGGTAGGTTGTGCGTGCGTGCGATCATAGGGGTGAGTGTATGCTCGTGTATGTGAGTGGCTTCGATTGTACTCTGCTAAAAAAATTCCCCATGTTGCCAAAAAGAATTATTTTGGGTCCAGGCTTTGCTTTAATCTTGACTCCACCATTGAAATAATGCAAATCGTGTGCATATTTGTTATAAAGGATGTCCAGTCGACCATTACGGTAAATATGGATTACGGGCGTTGAACGCACTACGATCCAAATCTTAAATACGACGAACGCCGAGCGGACGGCCGATCCAACCGTTCAGATGGGGGCGTTGGAGGGAGTTGCTCTTAGGCTGAGAGATCCCAACCTTATTTTCCGCTAGGATTAGAGATGGCTGGTGATTAGCATTGCTTATTATTATATTCTTGCTAAAGTTATATAGGTCCTGTTTGGATACTCTAACTTAGCTAGAGGTTAGAGTTAGTTTCTAGCTCATGACTAAGCCTAAAGTAACTCTAGTCAAAGAGGTGTTTGGATGACAAGGTTAGATTGACAATATATGTACTTGATGAAGAGAGAAAGGTGATTTTTTGAGTGGGCCTCATAAAAACTATGTCCAATTAACACCTCTTGGCTGATGGGATAAAGAGAAAATGATATTTAATGAACCCATAAGAATTAGCTCCAATTAGCATCTTTTAGATGGGATAGTTTTTTAATGAATTAGATGCAACTAGCTCAAATCCTCATGTTTAAATACTTTAGGGCTAGTTATCCCCAACTAGCTCAAACTAAGGGCTTGTTTGAGACTGCTTCAATTCATCAAAATAAGCTTCACTTCATCAAATTCACCTTGAAGGAGTTTCATATAGAAGCTATAGCACTATCAAGAGAATGTTTGGTTTCAATGTAGCTCCAGCTTCAAGAATAGAAAAATTGATGGAAAGAATGTATTTGATTGGTTGAGGGGAAAGAAAATGAAGGGGTATCCACTTACTAGTGACAGTGATGGGTAATTTTCCCCCAACTTCAGCTTCTAAGAGTTTTTTAGAACACCCTCTTAGGAGCTTCAGAAAAACTTTGAAGTTGTACCCGAGATTCTAGTTTTTTTTCACAACAGCATATCATGGAGCTATCCGTTTGACTTGTCTTTTCTGGAACATAGCTGAATTTTGAGAAACAGAGCAATCCCAAACAGGCTTTAACTCTAACCGGGCGACAGATGAATGGTACTGGCAGAAACCTAAAAGCTTGTTTGATTAATCCCTCCCACAAAGGAATTGAAGTGGATTGAAAGGGATTAATCCTCTCTTCAAACCCATTTAAATTTAGAGAAACCAAACAAGACCTAAACGAGCCCAAGTCTAGACCAGTCCACGATGCAGCCGCCCCGAAGCGGCCGAGCGTGACCCTTGACGCCTGTTCACCAACAGTCGAACAGGACGGCAGGCAGTCGGCAGCAACGGAGAACGCGCCCGCACCGGCCAACACCACCGCGGCTCGCCGCCCCACCTTCCTCTTTCTTCCCGCCCTCCCACCACGCCGTGATTCCAGCGCCGACCACCCACACTACACAAAACCCTAGCCAGTCCCCGCCCCCTCCTCCACTCCATCCCTTCCCCACCTCGCATGCTCGCGCCCCTCTTCCTCCGAAACCCCAGCCTCCTCTTCCTCCCCGCCATCCTTCGCATCGCCCGGGGAGCAATGTCGGCCTCGCCGGCCGCCCAGGCGACCGTCTCCGTCGAGTACGCCAAGTCCGGCCGCTCCTCCTGCAAGGGCTGCAGCGCCGCCATCGCCAAGGGCGCGCTCCGCCTCGGCGCCACCGCGCACGACCCGCGGGGCTACGACAGCACCAAGTGGTACCACGTCGCCTGCTTCCCCGCCTCCTCGCACCCGCTTGGCCCCGTCGAGGAGGTCGAGGGGTTCGACTCCATTAAGGTCTGGGGGACTTGCGTTTTTTTTTCTTTCTTTCTTTATTTCATTTTTTTCCGATCTGTTTGCTACTTTGCTTTGAGGCTAAACTTCGGGTATTTGGGGGTTGTGCAGGATGACGATCGCGAGGAGCTGCGAGAGCTT
Organism: Hordeum vulgare subsp. vulgare; assembly: GCF_904849725.1. Lineage (NCBI taxonomy): Eukaryota > Viridiplantae > Streptophyta > Magnoliopsida > Poales > Poaceae > Hordeum > Hordeum vulgare. The sequence continues at coordinate 476,239,185 of NC_058520.1, forward strand.
GAGAAGGTAACGCATTCCTCACATGTTGAAATGCCCGTTCTGTTTGTGGTGTTCCTGCCACTCTTGCGCTGAATATTTCTGCCTGCAATCTCGAGTAATGTTAGATCATTCTACATTATTCCAAATTTCTATCCAATAGGCAGCTTATTATAGAATTAATATTTTTTTGATGAGCAAATGAATAAGAGATTTGGCTTCTTCCCTCACAGAATGTAGTTTTGCTTCCTAAAATAAAAGTATGGACTGTTCCATGAAATTGAACATTCTACCATTTTCAGAATAATAAGAGAGACCAGACTGCAGTAAGTCCATTGGAAGTACCAAGTCCGAAGAAAGCAAAGGTTTCACCTAAAGCAGGGGTGGCTGAAGAAGGAAGTGTCTCTGTTGAATACGCCAAGTCCGCGCGATCCACCTGCAAGGGCTGCAATGCAAGCATCGCCAAGGGCGCTCTTCGCATTGGCGTCTCAGCCCATGACCCCCGTGGCTTTGACAGCACCAAGTGGTACCACGTCGCCTGCTTCCCCACCTCGTCGCATCCACTAGGCCCTGTTGAGAAGCTCAAGGGGTTCGACTCCATTAAGGTTTATGCTCTAGGAGGCTTCATTTCATTGTTATTTAGTTCTGTTGTGTATTTTCCTTTGGGGGCTAAACTGTTACTTTTGGCCTCCAGGATGACGATCGTGGGGAGTTACGGGAGCTAGAGAAGGTAACACATTCCCCACTTGTTGAAATGCCTATGCTGCTGTATGCTGAATATTTCTTAGTAGTATGAAATGCCATATTTTGCAATAGTTGTAAAAGTATATGTATGTCCATAAAATTTACCCATATGCCAGGCCGCAGTCGGTCCAGTGGAAATACCAAGTCCGAACAAAGGGAACGCCCATATATCTTCACCTGAAGTGGAGGTGGCTGAAAAGGCAAGTGTATTTTATGACATCCAATATTTATTGTGGATAACTTTGCGGGCTTTTATTCTAATGAAGCTTGGACGTCGATTGTTTGAAATTTGTGGATTCGATGGGAGGTGACCGGGAAGTAACAGTTTAATCACTCATAGAGCTAGTTTAAACAAAGTGGCACTGTCACTACATGATATTCGACACATTAGTAATTGGCTCACGTATGATTCTTTTTAGTTTGTATGACATGTCATGTCTTACATCACAGTTTGTTTAGTTCAGAATGCTTAGTTTGATTCACCATGTGTAGAGGTAAAGTGGTTCGCCTACTTTCAAATACTTCTCCTTTTGCATCATAATATTTAGAGGCATCAGTCGTTTGCCATTTATAGTCCTAGGTTTCTCTTGAAGCTTCCTTACTATGGTTGGACAAGCTCTATGATAAACCATAGGTAGCATAAGATTTATTTTTTCTGAATCAGGTAGCATCAGATGTTAGCCTATCATAACTTGCACTTTACCCCATTATATATTCTTATACCCAAGGTTGTGAGGTGGTGAATGCTGATCCTTTTATTTTGAGAGTCCCTTCTAAGGAATGACTAGTACGCATCTTTGTATCTTATACGTTTTCTGAAAAATCCTACTCTCCACTAAATCAATTAAATAACAAAGGCTGTGAAGTGGGATAATGTCGACACGACAACTCATCAACTTCTTTTAAGCGAAGAAAGGTTTATACTGTAGCCACCTCCTTCATTTTTTTCATTTCTTTACTTCACCTCAAGGCTCAACTACATGGTTATTTATTTGATTTATAATGCTGGTTTTGTTTTCCACAACAGTCGTCTCCCGGGAGCAAAAGAGTTGGTACATCGATACCCTTTTCAGCTTCTGATATCAAGAAAGCATACAAGGTAGTCTTGCAATTCCTAGCTAGTCTTACTCTGGTGGTTCTCTACGTTTGGGTGTTGATAAACATTTTATTGTACTGAGATATTCGATGACACCTTGTTGTCTGTTGATGCAGGATGCTAGCCTTCCCACTCCTTGGAAGGCTTTTGATACAGTTATTTTCCGTGAGCAGGTGTGTTGAGTAAAAAAAACAGTTCTCAAGAATTATTTTATCCTTAAACAGCCTATATCGCTCTACTACCTTTGGTTATATACCATGTTGTAAAATTCTCAGAAAGTAACTTTGTGCAATTCTAATGTTCAGGATGATGGTCTTCATGCTTCAGCTAAGATTGCTGCGTTTGATTTCGACGGGTGCCTCGCCAAAACCTCAGTGAAGATGTATTATACCATATAATTTCCCTTTTAAAAATATCTTGCGTAAGATCGTTTGATAAGTCTGTTCTGCCTTCTTGTTCTGCAAGTACCCGTATCCCACATTCACCGTTTTATAATGAAGACACATTTGAATTGGCTTGCTAAAGAAAAGATTTGCATTACAGTTCGGTTCTGCGGGCAATGTTTTTCTGGTTGGTTAATCTCATATCTATCTGTAAGTTATGGACTAATATGGCTTACATCTTGCATAACTGGAAGTGCAGAATGATGTCTGTGAAAATCCAAAAGGCTTCTTATTTATATGTGAAAATTTGATTAGAAAAAGTTTGATTCATTCGTGCATGACATGGGCTCTGTACAAGTGTACATATGGTGCTCACTACCACACTTTCCTGAAGAATCTTGAACTGTAGGAAATCACAACTTTTCATCATTCATCATCATTCTGTCTTGGTGCTCTTGACCTAAGTGGTGTCTTTTTTTTTACAAATGTCTGATTCAAGTAACCTTCTCTTGAGAAAAAAATATTAGGTACCTAGATCTACTAGAGTTGAGTTGTGAAATAAAATAATGCTTGCCTGATGGTCTGGAGTATAACAATTAGGTGCTGGCTTGTGTGATATGCTCTCTGGAGACCATGACTTCTTATAGATGGAGCTTTTTTGATTTGAATGCTTCTCTTATTGTGCGGTTACACTAGGAAGAATGTTGATAACTTTTGACCTACTGCAAATGTAGCATTGGTGCAGACAAGTGGTCTCTACAGCATAAATCAATTCCCGACAAGTTGCAAAGCCTGTACAATGATGGCTACAAGTTGGTTAGTTCCTTTCTTGTTTTGGTTCCATCACTGTATTCTTCTTCTATATCTGTGTACTTCATTTCAAGATGAGTATACACATAGCATGTTAACACAAAATCATGTTGTATGGTGTTGGCAGGTCATATTCACCAATGAGTCAAACATTGAGCGCTGGAAGAATAAGCGGCAGCAAGCTGTTGACTCAAAAGTTGGACGCCTTGACAACTTTATTGAGCGTGTTAAAGTCCCTATTCAGGTATAATGCGAACCCATCTTCTTTTCTCTAATATTTGTGTTAAAATGTGTCTGCTATGTTTCTGATCGATCCTTTGACATAATAAATCATCACAATAAAAGAGCTGTAGCTTATTGTGCTTGTTTTTTTCCTGCAGGTTTTCATTGCATGTGGTACAGGGAAAGGAAAAGGCACACCAGATGATCTGTTTCGCAAACCAAATTCAGGAATGTGGTGGTTGATGGCAGAGCATTTCAATTCTGGAATTGACATCGACATGGAACAGTAATCATTCTATTTCTGATTTTGTTTCCAGAGTCACCATTTTGAATTGATGAGTTTTATAGGGCTTAAGCTTAAACATTTAATTTTAAATTTAATTCTGTTATCTCTCTGCATGTGTGCATGACTCCATTCAGGACAATTGCTTCTTGGAGCGATGCCCCTGTTGCTAACTTGGTTATATATCAACCACACTCACAAGGCTGTCCTTGTGATCTATGTGTTGTAGTACTATAAGATTCACCACATATCCTATGTTTAGGCCAAGTGATCAGCACATGAAGCTCCGTTACAGAGCCTGTGGTTCTGAGTTTGCTGCTAAATCCACACAAAGACTAAGGCCTCCACAGCATTTTACTGTGTTCATATCTGATATCAGGGTGATCAAGCTTAAACATGAGTTATGCTGTTATGCAATAGCCAGTATTGCCACCTTGCTCTTATAGTTTAAGTTTATGGGTCTGTTCAGTATGTTGCTGCGGGAATTCATGTCATACCTTTATCTCCTTAGGATTTGGTCATGCTACATGCTCTCCTTCTGAAATTTCCCGTGCCTTTTCAGATCTTTCTATGTTGGAGATGCTGCTGGGAGAGAGAATGATCATAGTGATGCAGATATCAAATTCGCCAAGGTATGGTGAAAAGTCTTCTACCCTTGAGCTGCAATGCATTCGCATTTCTTCATTTGAATTCAAACATTCCGTAACTTGAAATCCCCCTCATAATTTTACTTGTCATTTATAGAAATGCCAACGAACTGGGTTTACAAGCATATTTTTTATTTAGAAACTGAGTCGATCACACCATACATCAACATTTAATCTTGTAACTATCCATTTGAATATTCCTTTAGCTATGCAATCAATTAAGGAGACACAGTTCGAAAAGCAACAGACAACAGTTAGACACAATATAGATCTTGAAGCTTGTAATGGAAACCATCAGATTAAGCACGACTGTTTCATTTGGAGTTTGAAAAGCTAGCCTCAGAACCTGGTTATAATCAGGATTTTTCGGCCATCTTTGTGTGTAGGAGAACTTGTTAATTGGATATTCGTAAGCCGAGTTGTGAATGATTTACTCTGTAATTTGATGAGTCCATGTGAATAAACTATTTAAACATCCTTTGGTGATAGTAGGAAGCCCATCATAATAAACTCAGTGCGCTCAGAATTTGCCGGGCATGGCTCTGGGAACAGGTGCAGATTGAAGTAGAATTGCCTTAAGGCTCTGCTTGGATCGTCGTTTCCGTTTCAAATACGCGTGTAAAAGATACAGACCTCGGGCTGTCGTTTTGTTTTCAGCTGGAGATTGTTCAGCGACCAGTAAAATGCAAGTGTAAACTAAATACCCCCGTATTGAAATACGACCATCCAAGCGCGGCCTATAAGGGATTTTACCTGTTGTAGTTCCACCCATCAGGTTTATGCGAAAATAATTTCAGTTTTTCCTCTAGAAAACTGGTTTATGTGATAATAATTTCAGTTTTTCCTCTAGAAAACTGGATTATCTCATATATAATCCCACACATCAGGTTTATATACTTCTTTGGGGTGCCTTGTCTGGCTTTCCTATATTATTTGTTCCATCAAATGCTGTTTATTTTGTGAACGTTTTTGTCGCTCGGCTACTTCATGGTCAGTAATTAACCGGTGAAACTTTGATTGGCTTTATATTGTTTGCCTTCCCGTTTCTGACGTTCTGTTGTATTTTCCATTATAGGCCATCGGTCTGAAGTTTCACGTTCCTGAAGAATATTTCGGTCCCTAGGCGTTCATTGTGAGCAGCTATGCCAGGTGGTGAATAAGATGGTTTACTGATTGCCATAGTTTGGTGCCTCATGTTCGGAACCTAAGAATGGCATGGTTATTCTGACATGGAAATCTAGCACAAGATTGGTGTTTAAACTTGCTGTAGTCCCCTGATTCACTGTTTACGGGCAGTTTCTATCTTAGAGTATTTTGGGGCCGATGGTTTTCAGTTCATGTTAGTACAGAGACACTCCTGGCTTCTGAACGAGGATTCCATGTATCATGCCTGTTCCCCTATGATCAATGATGTCTTACTGTGGGACATGAATCAATGTACTGGGGCGGGTAACTGTTGGGATCTGAGTCAATGCCATACCGGGACTTGCCGATCACTGGTTACAAGCCTTAATGATTCTGTCGCTAGCGAGACCATCGTTTGATCAGAGTAGGATCGATAGATATTGCGATAATTAGTTCATAGCAAAATGAAGTAGCATGGATGTCGTTTCCTGGTAATTGGGCATTTGGAAATTGGAATCATGCTTGCTTGTACAAGGTCGATTAGAGTCTTGTCCCTCGCAGGGCTGTTGAGGTTACTCATGCACTTGCACGGGTTGCTGCTGGTAGTGTAGTCCGTTTGGATCGTTGATGCAACGTCTTATATTTCTGAGCAATTACTGTTGGATTGTAAAGACATTACCATTGCTTAATGATAGCTCTGTTAATCCGCAAACAAAGAAAAGTAAAGAAAACCAAGCCGTAGAATCAATCACCCTATCAGTCAGCAGACGGTAGAATCAATCACACTATTAGTCAGCAGAGGCAACATGATGCGCCAAATTCTTCATTTCTGTCCCCCAGAGACGTATAATTGTCACAGGTGTCGAATGCGCGCGAGAGAGGATTAGATTCAACGCATTTGATTAAGCTTTAGGCTGTGTGTATATATACAGTTGATGAGCGAGGAGCTGATCATGCATGCGCCACTACCTGCCTCCACTAGCCCACGTCCAGGCACTACTCTAGTCTCCACTACTCCACGACATGGGCCACGATTGGTGCTATACAGAGCGCATGCGATAATAGCCTATGCAACCTGTGGCCTAACAACCCCCCCCCCCCCCCCCCCCCCCCGCGCAGTCGTGACGTCGACGAGAGCGACACTGAGTCTGGAACAGAAGTCAGAGAACACCTCCGAGGGGAGTCCCTTGGTCATGATGTTGGCGAGCTGTTGGCGAGTGGGGATGTGAAGGACGCGGAACTCGTCGAGGGCGACCCGTTCTCGTATGAAGAGGATGTCCATCTCGACGTGCTTGGTGCGGCGGTGGTGAACCGGGTTTGCCGAGAGGTAAACGACGGAGATGTTGTCGCAATAAACCAGCGTAGCCTTGGCGACGGGGTTGAGCAGCTCGCCGAGGAGCTGGCGAAGCCAGACGCACTCGGCAACGGCATTGGCGACGCCGCGGTACTCGGCCTCAGCGCTGGAGCGCGAGACGATGGCCTGGCGCTTGGACGACCAGGAGACGAGCGCGTCGTCGAGGTAGACGCAGAAGCCGGAGGTAGACCGGCGAGTGTCGGGGCAGCCCGCCCAGTCGGCATCAGTGAACGCCCGTAGGTCGAGAGTGTGCGAGGCGCGGAGGTGTAGACCGAGAGCAGGCGTGTCACGCACGTATCGGAGCACACGCTTGATCAACCTGTGGTGACACTCACGGGGATCGTGGATGTGAAGGCAGATTTGCTGGACGGCGTAGGCGATCTCCGACCGCGTGATTGTCAGGTACTGGAGCGCACCAGCAATGTTGCGATAGGCAGAGGGATCGTCGACGCGCGGGCCAGCGGCGGTCGACAGCTTGCTCTTGGTGTCGATCGGCGTGGGAGACGGGCGACAGGTGTCCATGCCGGCGCGATCCAGGATGTCAGCGGCGTATTGCTGCTGGCAGAGGAAGAAGCCGGCCGGTGTGCGCGTGACGCGAATGCGGAGGAAGAAGTGTAGTGGACTGAGGTCCTTCATGGCGAACTCCACGGTGAGCTGAGCGACGACACGGCGTAGGGCGTCAGGCGAGGATGCAGTGAGCACGATGTCGTCGACGTAGAGAAGCAGGAAGGCGACGTCGGGGCCGTGGTGACGCGTGAACAACGACGAGTCGGAGCGAGTCGTGGTGAAGCCGATGGACTGGAGGAAGCCGGCGAAGCGCAGGAACCAAGCAAGCGGGGCTTGCTTCAAGCCGTAGAGGGACTTGGAGAGGCGACACACGTGATGTGGCTTGGCGGCGTCGACGAATCCGGCGGGCTAAAGGCAGTACACCTCCTCGTCCAGCGTGTCGTGCAGGAACGCGTTTGACACGTCCAGCTGGTGAACGGGCCAGTGGCGGGACGCGACGAGGGTCAGCACGACGCGGACAGTGGCGGGCTTGACGATAGGCGAGAAAGTCTAGCCGTAGTCGACGCCGGCGCACTTTCGAAAGCCGCGCACGACCCACCGCGCCTTGTGACGCTCGAGGGAGCCGTCTGCCTTGTACTTGTGTTTAAACACCGATTTGCCGGTGATGAGGTTGGCGCCGGGGGGTCGAAGCACCAGCTCCCAGGTGCGGTTGCGGACGAGGGCGTCGAACTCGTCGCGCATCGCGGCGAGTCAGTGAGGATCGCGAACCGCGACACGCAACCGAGGAGGGCACCGGCGAGACCTCCGCAGGGCTGGTGGTGGCGACGAGGCCGTCGTGGTAGCGCGGATTCGGGCGGAAGGTGCCGACTTGTGAGCGCGTGACCATGCGCGGCGGTGCGGCTGGTGGAGCTGCGGGAGACGGGGGCGCAGACGATCCCGAAGAGCTGCTAGTACTGGCGGCGGAGGTGTCGGTGGCCGCGTGAGCCGGGGTAGATGGGAGCGGGGACGTAGCCCGCGCGTGCCGAGGTGGAGCGGTGGAAGACGATGCAGTGGTTGTCGCAGAGGGACTCGACGCAATCGTGGGTACTTGCGCGATCATGGGTACCTGCAAAACGGGTGGCGCGAAGGGAGGGAGTGGTGGTGTGGTGGGTTGAGTGGTAGGGTTTTGGGCGAAGGGAAAAACTGCCTCGTCGAAGAGGATATGGTGGGATGTGAGCACAGGTCGCGTGATGGGTCAAAGCAGCGATACCCTTGGTGATCGGAGGGGTAGCCGAGGAAGACACAGGCGAGGGAGCGTGGCACGAGCTTGTGTTTCGCCGTGGAGGAGATGTTGGGGTAGCACAAGCACCCGAAGACGCGAAGAAGGGAGTAATCGGGAGCGACACCGAGTAGGAGCTCGTGAGGTGTGTGCGGCTGGGTGGCACGACATGGGCGGCGATTAAGCAAATAAGTCGCGGTGTTGAGGGCCTCTGCCCAGAACCGGGCGGGCATGGAGGCGTGGAAGAGGAGAGGGCAGACACTGTCATTGAGCGTGCGCAAGACACGCTCGGCCTTGCCATTTTGCTGGCTGGTGTACGGGCAGGAGAGGCGAAGGTGTGTGCCATGGCGAGCGAGCAGCGTGTGGACAGTGGCATTGTCGAACTCGCGCTCGTTGTCTATCTGGAGCGAGAGAACAGGGAGTTGGAACTGCGTATGAACATAGGCATAGAAATCGAGTAGTACAGCAAGAACGTCGGATTTCTTCTTGAGCGGAAAGGTCCAAACATAGTGAGTGAAATCATCAAGGATAACCAAGTAGAATTCATAGCCGGACACACTAACAACAGGCGATGTCCAGACGTTGAGGTGTAAAACATGAAATGGAAACATGCTAACGCTAGAGGAGCTGCTAAACGGGAGACGTGCGTGCTTGCCCTGGCGACAGGCATGGCAGGAGTGCGGGACGGACTTGCTGAAGCCACCGGCGACGTCGTCGGCGGTGAGGCGGAGCGAGGCGTGCCCGAGACGTTGATGCCAGAGGGTGGAGGTGGTGAGGCCGGCGAAGGCGTGGCGAGGGAGGTGGGAGGGCCGCCGCACAGGGTAGAGGTCGCCATCGGAATTACATGGAGAATCACCACCTTGGTTCGAAGATCCTTGACAGAGAAACCAAATTTGTCAAACTCAACGTAGACAGGATTATCGCGGCAAATTTGACGGACAAAAAGCAAGTTCGTAATGAGGGAGGGAGAGACGAGAACATTGCAGAGTTGGACGGGGGAAGTGCCCTCGATGAGGGTACCATGACCGACATGGGTGATGGGGAGGTGTGCTCCGCTGCCCACGACGATGTGGGAGGAGGAACGAAACGGACGCAGGGAATGGAGGTTACCAGGGTTCGAAGACATCTGGGCGGAGGCGCCGGAGTCCAGGTAGCACTCCGGAGTCGTGCTCGACGAAGATGGCCCGACAGTGGTGCCCTGGAGCGCGGCCTGCAGAGACTGCATGTCCCAGGGTTGGGGTGGAGCAGTGGAGGAGCTAGCGCAGGGAGTCGCGTACGGGAGGAGGTGGCCCGTACCCTGGAGGGGAGCCGCCCGGGGCGAGGTAGCCAGCGGAGGGGCCGCCGGGAGCGCCGTAGCCGTAGGGAGCCGCGAACATAGCCTGCGGATGCGGGGTGCAGGGGCGCGGGCCCAGGACGCCGGAGCCGGGGGCGCGCCACTGCATGGGCCAGGCTCGGACGAGCCCAGTCCAGGAGTTGGCGTCGGGCGCCGGTGCAGGGCAGAGGGGTACGCGGGGCGCTGGTGGAGCCGACGAAGGAGGGGCGCCGCCGTTGCCCCGGCCGCGATGATGCTGGTGGCCGTGCCCACGCGAGGCGTTGTCGGTGGTGGGGGAAGGCGCCGACGGCGTTGGAGCCGGCGTGGTAGGGGAGCCGCGCCCGACCCAAAGGGCATGTGCGGACTGGATCCGAGCCGTCTGCTCGGCGCGATGTTCTTCCAGGAGGAGGAACGAGCGGACTTGGAGCAGAGAAGGGAGCGGATCCTGAAGGTGATGTGGGGAATAACGAAGTGATAATGGCGGTTGAGGCCGCAGAGGATGTGAAACACCTGACGAGAGTCGGTCACCGGTTGCCCCAGGTCACGGAGCTGATCGGCGAAGCTGCGAAGACGCGTGCAGTATTGCATGATGGTCATGTCGCCCTGAACGACGACGTGGTACTCGGCGTCGATGTACACGGCGCGCGCCATCTGGTTGCTGTGGAAGAGCTCGTCGACGACGCGCCACACGGTCAGGGCCGAGTCCTCAGAGTGCATGACCGCCTCGAGGAGCTCTGGCGCGATGGTGGAGGAGAGCCAGTGGACGACGGTGTGGTCGGTCATCTGCCACTCCGGGTCATGGGGACGAGGAGCAGCAGTAGGGTCAACGTGGGCCCGAAGGCCGAACATACCAATCACGGTGTCGAAATGGCGACGCCACTGTGAGTAGTTGCCGGCGAGGAGGTCGAGGACGACGGGGACATGACGACGGATGTCGATGGTTTGGAGGATGGCGGAGGGGAGGGCCGGCGGGACCGCGACCGGTGGGATGGCGGCGGTGGCCGGCTGGAGTGGATCGGTGAGGGTGCCGGCGTCGGGAGGAAGGACGTCGGTAGGGCCATCGAGGGAGGAGCGAGGGGAGAGGACGGGGTTAGCATCCATGGCGGAAGCGGAAGGGAGATCGGGAGCCTGCGCAGAGGGCAGGTCGGTGGTGTCTGATACCATGTGTCGTGGGTATAAGCCTGACAGTAGATGTGTAGGGTACGAAAAGGATGGGCTGAGCCTTAGCTACGGCGAGGTTGTATGAGTTCAGGCCCCTCTGCGGTGGAGGTAATAGCCCTACGTCTCAGTGCTCAGGGAGCTTGTTGTCGAGTGGAAATATGGAATACAATGAGTTGCCAACCCCTCTACCAGCGGGGGAGGGTGGCTTATAAAGAGTGCGCTACCCTCCACAACGGTTCCGGTACAGGGGTGGAGTAGTGGCGATTGAATGCATACGTTACCTGTAACGTATGCCCTAAATGCTAATAAATGCACCTGGAAACGTACGACCGTTTTCCTCCAGAGAGGTTACGATGTACCGAGTGGTAGCTAGTCGGTTAGCTTGATATCCTCCGAATGCTAGTCTCCGACTGGATGGTCGAGGACCTGTTACCGACTGGATGACGGGGACTCCTTAATTTAGTCGGGACTCACTAAGGGCCTTGTCCTTTGTGAGGGGTAGTCCTTGGGTAGGACCTACTGTTGGAATTATGCCCTAGAGGCAATAATAAATATAGTTATTATTATAATTCCTGTATCAAGATAATCGTTTATTATCCATGCTATAATTGTATTGAATGAAGACTCATTTACATGTGTGGATACATAGACAAAACACTGTCCCTAGCAAGCCTCTAGTTGGCTAGCCAGTTGATCAAAGATAGTCACTGTCTTCTGATTATGAACAAGGTGTTGTTGCTTGGTAACTGGATCACGTCATTAGGAGAATCACGTGATGGACTAGACCCAAACTAATAGACGTAGCATGTTGATCGTGTCATTTTGTTGCTACTGTTTTCTGCGTGTCAAGTATTTGTTCCTATGACCATGAGATCATATAACTCACTAACACCGGAGGAATACTTTGTGTGTATCAAACGTCGCAACGTAACCGGGAGACTATAAAGATGCTCTACAGGTATCTCCGAAGGTGTTCGTTGAGTTAGTATGGATCAAGACTGGGATTTGTCACTCCGTTTGACGGAGAGGTATCTCGGGGCCCACTCGGTAATACAACATCACACACAAGCCTTGCAAGCAATGCAACTTAGTGTAGTTGCGGGATCTTGTATTACGGAACGAGTAAAGATACTTGCCGGTAAACGAGATTGAAATAGGTATGCGGATACTGACGATCGAATCTCGGGCAAGTAACATACCGAAGGACAAAGGGAATGACATACGGGATTATATGAATCCTTGGCACTGAGGTTCAAACGATAAGATCTTCGTAGAATATGTAGGATCCAATATGGGCATCCAGGTCCCGCTATTGGATATTGACCGAGGAGTCTCTCGGGTCATGTCTACATAGTTCTCGAACCCGCAGGGTCTGCACACTTAAGGTTCGACGTTGTTTTATGCGTATTTGAGTTATATGGTTGGTTACCGAATGTTGTTCGGAGTCCCAGATGAGATCACGGACGTCACGAGGGTTTCCGGAATGGTCCGGAAACGAAGATTGATATATAGGATGACCTCATTTGATTACCGGAAGGTTTTCGGAGTTACCGGGAATGTACCGGGAATGACGAATGGGTTCCAGGAGTTCACCGGGGGGGGGGGGGGGGGGGCAACCCACCCCGGGGAAGCCCATAGGCCTTGAGGGTGGCGCACCAGCCCTTAGTGGGCTGGTGGGACAGCCCAAAAGGGCCCTATGCGCATTGGAAGAAAAATCAAAGAGAAAAAAACGGAGGAGGTGGGAAAGGAAAGAAGGACTCCACCCACCAAACCAAGTAGGACTCGGTTTGGGGGGGAGTCCTTCCCCCCTTTGGCTCGGCCGACCCCCTTGGGGCTCCTTGAGACCCAAGGCAAGGTCCCCCCTCTCCCACCTATATATACGGAGGTTTTAGGGCTGATTTGAGACGACTTTTCCACGGCAGCCCGACCACATACCTCCACGGTTTTTCCTCTAGATCGCGTTTCTGCGGAGCTTGGGCGGAGCTCTGCTGAGACGAGATCATCACCAACCTCCGGAGCGCCGTCACGCTGCCGGAGAACTCTTCTACCTCTCCGTCTCTCTTGCTGGATCAAGAAGGCCGAGATCATCGTCGAGTTGTACGTGTGCTGAACACGGAGGTGCCGTCCGTTCGGCACTAGATCGTGGGACTGATCGCGGGATAGTTCGCGGGGCGGATCGAGGGACGTGAGGACGTTCCACTACATCAACCGCGTTCACTAACGCTTCTGCTGTACGGTCTACAAAGGTACGTAGATCACTCATCCCCTCTCGTAGATGGACATCACCATGATAGGTCTTCGTGCGCGTAGGAATTTTTTTTGTTTCCCATGCGACGTTCCCCAACAGTGGTATCAGAGCTAGGTTCATGCGTAGATGTATTCTCGAGTAGAACACAAAAGTTTTTGTGGGCGGTGATGTGCGTTTTGCTGCCCTCCTTAGTCTTTTCTTGATTCCGCGGTATTGTTGGATTGAAGCGGCTTGGACCGGCATTACTCGTACGCTTACGAGAGACTGGTTTCATCGCTACGAGTAACCCCGTTGCTCAAAGATGACTGGCAAGTGTCGGTTTCTCCAACTTTAGTTGAATTGGATTTGACCGAGGAGGTCCTTGGATGAGGTTAAATAGCAACTCATATATCTCCGTTGTGGTTTTTGCGTAAGTAAGATGCGATCCTACTAGATACCCATGGTCACCACGTAAAACATGCAACAACAAAATTAGAGGACGTTTAACTTGTTTTTGCAGGGTATGCTTGTGATGTGATATGGCCAACGATGTGATGTGATATATTGGATGTATGAGATGATCATGTTGTAATAGATAATATCGACTTGCACGTCGATGGTACGGCAACCGGCAGGAGCCATAGGGTTGTCTTTATACTAATGTTTGTGCTTGCAAATGCGTTTACTATTTTGCTAGGATGTAGCTTTAGTAGTAATAGCATGAGTAGCACGACAACCCCGATGGCGACACGTTGATGGAGATCATGGTGTGGCGCCGGTGACAAGAAGATCGTGCCGGTGCTTTGGTGATGGAGATCAAGAAGCAAGTGATGATGGCCATATCATGTCACTTATGAATTGCATGTGATGTTAATCCTTTTATGCACCTTATTTTGCTTAGAACGACGGTAGAATTATGAGGTGATCTCTCACTAAAATTTCAAGACGAAATTGTGTTCTCCCCGACTGTGCACCGTTGCTACAGTTCGTCGTTTCGAGACACCACGTGATGATCGGGTGTGATAGACTCAACGTTCACATACGACGGTGCAAAACAGTTGCGCACGCGGAACACTCGGGTTAAGCTTGACGAGCCTAGCATGTGCAGACATGGCCTCGGAACACATGAGACCGAAAGGTCGATCATGAATCATATAGATGATATGATTAGCATAGGGATGATTACCACTGAAACTATACTCAACTCACGTGATGATCGGACTTGAGCTAGTGTAAGTGGATCATGAACCACTCAAATGACTAGAGAGATGTACTTTTTGAGTGGGAGTTTAGCGAATAATTTGATTAAGTTAAACTCTAATTATCTTGAACATAGTCTAAGTCCACTTTGAATATATTTGTGTTGTAGATCATGACTCACGCGACAGTGACCCTGAATTTTAATACGTTCCTAGAGAAAGCTAAGTTGAAAGATGATGGAAGCAACTTTGTAGACTGGACTCGTAATCTTAAGCTAATCTTACAAGTTGGGAAGAAGGATTATGTCCTTAATGCTGCGCTAGGAGATGAACCACCCGCTACGGCTGATCAGGATGTTAAGAACGCTTGGTTAGCACGTAAGGAGGACTACTCAGTAGTTCAATGTGCAGTCTTGTATGGCTTAGAACCGGGACTTCAACGTCGCTTTGAGCATCATGGAGCATTTGAGATGTTCCAGGAGTTGAAGTTTATCTTTCAGAAGAACGCCCGGATCGAGAGGTATGAGACCTCCGATAAATTCTATGCTTGCAAGATGGAGGAGAACTCGTCTGTCAGTGAACATGTGCTCAAAATGTCTGGGTACTCAAACCGTCTAGCTGAGCTGGGGATTGAACTCCCGCAAGAGGCTATCACTGACAAAATCCTTCAATCACTGCCGCCAAGCTATAAAGGCATTGTGTTGAACTACAACATGCAAGGGATGAACAAGTCACCCGGCGAGTTGTTTGCGATGCTGAAAGTCGCAGAGTCTGAACTCCGTAAAGAGCATCAAGTGTTGATGGTGAATAAGACCACTAGTTTCAAGAGAAACGGCAAAGGAAAGAAGGGTAATTCAAAGAAGAGCGGCAAGCCTGTTGCCAATCCAACGAAGAAACCCAAAGCTGGACCTAAGCCTGAAACAGAGTGTTACTATTGCAAGGGTATGGGTCACTGGAAGCGCAATTGCCCCAAGTATCTGGCAGATAAGAAGGCGGCCAAAGAAAAATCAGGTATATTTGATATACATGTTATTGATGTGTACTTAACCGGCTCTCGTAGTAGTGCCTGGGTATTCGATACCGGTTCTGTTGCTCATATTTGCAACTCGAAACAGGAACTGCGGAATAGACGAAGGCTGGCGAAAGATGAAGTGACGATGCGCGTAGGAAATGGTTCCAAGGTTGATGCAATCGCCGTCGGCACAGTTTCACTTCAGTTACCATCAGGATTAGTTATGAACTTGAATCATTGTTATTTAGTGCCTGCGTTGAGCATGAACATTATATCTGGATCTTGTTTATTGCGAGACGGTTACTCTTTTAAGTCAGAGAATAATGGTTGTTCTATTTCTATGAGTAACATCTTTTATGGTCATGCACCCAATGTGAGAGGATTGTTCATATTGAATCTTGATAGCGATACACACATACATAACATTGAGACCAAAAGCGTTAGAGTTAACAATGATAGCGCCATATTTTTGTGGCACTGCCGCTTAGGTCATATTGGTGTAAAGCGCATGAAGAAACTCCATGCCGATGGACTTTTAGAGTCACTTGACTTTGATTCACTTGACACGTGCGAACCATGCCTCATGGGCAAGATGACTAAAACTCCGTTCTCCGGAACAATGGAGCGTGCAAGTGACTTGTTGGAAATCGTACATACCGATGTGTGTGGTCCGATGAGCGTAGAGGCACGCGGCAGATATCGTTATTTTCTCACCTTCACTGACGATTTGAGTAGATATGGTTATGTCTACTTAATGAAGCACAAGTCTGAAACATTTGAAAAGTTCAAGCAATTTCAGAGTGAAGTTGAAAATCATCGTAACAAGAAGATCAAGTTTCTACGGTCTGATCGTGGGGGTGAATATCTGAGTTTCGAGTTTGGTGCTCACTTAAGACAATGTGGAATTGTTTCACAGTTGACACCGCCTGGAACACCACAGCGTAATGGTGTGTCCGAACGTCGTAATCGTACTTTATTAGAGATGGTGCGATCTATGATGTCTCTTACCGATTTGCCGTTATCGTTTTGGGGTTATGCATTAGAAACAGCTGCATTCACTTTAAATAGGGCACCATCAAAATCCGTTGAGACGACACCATACGAACTGTGGTATGGCAAAAGGCCAAAGTTGTCGTTTCTTAAAGTTTGGGGATGGGATGCTTATGTCAAAAAGCTTCCGCCTGAAAAGCTGGAACCCAAAGCGGAAAAGTGCATCTTCATAGGTTACCCAAAAGGGACAGTTGGGTACACCTTCTATCTCAAATCCGAGGGCAAAGTGTTTGTTGCTAAAAACGGAGCTTTTCTCGAGAAGGAGTTTCTCTCGAGAGAATTGAGTGGGAGGAAGATAGAACTTGACGAGGTTGTCGAACCTCTCATCCCTCTGGATGGTGGCGCAGGGCAAGGGGAAACCTCTGTCGTTGCGACGCCGGTTGAGGAGGAAGTTAATGATGATGATCATGAAACTCCGATTCAAGTTTCTGTCGAACCACGCAGTCGACGAGACCACGTGCTGCTCCAGAGTGGTACGGTAATCCCGTCTTATCAATCATGTTGTTGGACAACAATGAACCTGCAAATTATGAAGAAGCAATGGTGGGCCCAGATTCCAACAAATGGCTAGAAGCCTTGAAGTCCGAGATAGGATCCATGTATGAGAACAAAGTGTGGACTTTGGAGGTACTGCCTGAGGGCCGCAAGGCTATTCGGAACAAATGGATCTTTAAGAGGAAGACGGACGCTGACGGCAATGTGACCGTTTATAAAGCTCGACTTGTGGCAAAGGGTTTTTCACAAGTTCAAGGAGTTGACTACGATGAGACATTCTCACCCGTAGCGATGCTTAAGTCCGTCAGAATCATGTTAGCAATAGCTGCATTTTTCGATTATGAAATCTGGCAGATGGATGTCAAAACGGCGTTCCTTAACGGTTTCCTTAAGGAAGAATTGTATATGATGCAACCCGAAGGTTTTGTCGATCCTAAGAATGCTAACAAGGTGTGCAAGCTCCAACGATCCATTTATGGACTGGTGCAAGCATCTCGGAGTTGGAACAAACGCTTTGATGAGGTGATCAAAGCATTTGGGTTTATACAAGTGGTTGGAGAATCTTGTATTTACAAGAAAGTGAGTGGGAGCTCTGTGGCGTTTCTAATATTATATGTGGATGACATATTGCTGATTGGAAACAACATAGAGTTTTTGGAGAGCATAAAGGATTACTTGAATAAAAGTTTCTCTATGAAGGACCTAGGAGAAGCTGCTTACATTCTAGGCATTAAGATCTATAGGGATAGATCAAAATGCCTGATAGGACTTTCAGAAAGCACATACCTTGATAAAGTTTTGAAGAGGTTCAAAATGGAACAGTCCAAGAAGGGGTTCTTGCCAGTTTTACAAGGTACGAGATTGAGTAAGACTCAGTGCCCAGCAACTGATGAAGATAGAGAGCATATGCGCTCCGTCCCCTATGCTTCAGCCATAGGTTCTATCATGTATGCAATGCTATGCACTAGACCGGACGTTAGCCTGGCCATAAGTATGGCAGGTAGGTTCCAGAGTAATCCAGGAGTGGATCACTGGACAACGGTCAAGAATATCCTGAAGTACCTGAAAAGGACTAAGGAAATGTTTCTCGTGTATGGAGGTGACGAAGAGCTCGCCGTAAAAGGTTACGTCGATGCAAGCTTTGACACAGATCCGGACGACTCTAAGTCGCAAACCGGATACGTATTTATTCTTAATGGGGGTGCGGTAAGCTGGTGCAGTTCCAAGCAAAGCGTCGTAGCAGATTCTACATGTGAAGCGGAGTACATGGCTGCCTCGGAGGCGGCTAAGGAGGGTGTCTGGATGAAGCAGTTCATGACGGATCTTGGAGTGGTGCCAAGCGCACTGAATCTAATAACCTTGTTCTATGACAACACGGGTGCCATTGCCTTAGCAAAGGAACCACGGTTTCATAAGAAGTCCAGACACATCAAACGACGCTTCAACCTCATCCGCGACTACGTCGAAGGAGAGGACGTAAATATATGCAAAGTGCACACGGATCTGAATGTAGCAGACCCGCTGACTAAACCTCTTCCACGACCAAAGCATGATCAACACCAGAACTGTATGGGTGTTAGATTTATTACAATGTAATTCGCATGATGATGTGAGGGCTAGATTATTGACTCTAGTGCAAGTGGGAGACTGTTGGAATTATGCCCTAGAGGAAATAATAAATATAGTTATTATTATAATTCCTGTATCAAGATAATCGTTTATTATCCATGCTATAATTGTATTGAATGAAGACTCATTTACATGTGTGGATACATAGACAAAACACTGTCCCTAGCAAGCCTCTAGTTGGCTAGCCAGTTGATCAAAGATAGTCAGTGTCTTCTGATTATGAACAAGGTGTTGTTGCTTGATAACTGGATCACGTCATTAGGAGAATCACGTGATGGACTAGACTCAAACTAATAGACGTAGCATGTTGATCGTGTCATTTTGTTGCTACTGTTTTCTGCGTGTCAAGTATTTGTTCCTATGACCATGAGATCATATAACTCACTAACACCGGAGGAATACTTTGTGTGTATCAAACGTCGCAACGTAACTGGGAGACTATAAAGATGCTCTACAGGTATCTTCGAAGGTGTTCGTTGAGTTAGTATGGATCAAGACTGGGATTTGTCACTCCGTTTGACGGAGAGGTATCTCGGGGCCCACTCGGTAATACAACATCACACACAAGCCTTGCAAGCAATGTAACTTAGTGTAAGTTGCGGGATCTTGTATTACGGAACGAGTAAAGATACTTGCCAGTAAACGAGATTGAAATAGGTATGCGGATACTGACGATCGAATCTCGGGCAAGTAACATACCGAAGGACAAAGGGAATGACATACGGGATTATATGAATCCTTGGCACTGAGGTTCAAACAATAAGATCTTCGTAGAATATGTAGGATCCAATATGGGCATCCAGGTCCCGCTATTGGATATTGACCGAGGAGTCTCTCGGGTCATGTCTACATAGTTCTCGAACCCGCAGGGTCTGCACACTTAAGGTTCGACGTTGTTTTATGCGTATTTGAGTTATATGGTTGGTTACCGAATGTTGTTCGGAGTCCCAGATGAGATCACGGACGTCACGAGGGTTTCCGGAATGGTCCGGAAACGAAGATTGATATATAGGATGACCTCATTTGATTACCGGAAGGTTTTCGGAGTTACCGGGAATGACGAATGGGTTCCGGGAGTTCACCGGGGGGGGGGGGGCAACCCACCCCGGGGAAGCCCGTAGGCCTTGAGGGTGGCGCACCAGCCCTTAGTGGGCTGGTGGGACAGCCCAAAAGGGCCCTATGCGCATTGGAAGAAAAATCAAAGAGAAAAGAAAAAAAAGGAGGAGGTGGGAAAGGAAAGAAGGACT
The DNA here is from genome assembly GCF_904849725.1 of Hordeum vulgare subsp. vulgare. Lineage (NCBI taxonomy): Eukaryota > Viridiplantae > Streptophyta > Magnoliopsida > Poales > Poaceae > Hordeum > Hordeum vulgare. The sequence goes on from NC_058520.1 coordinate 476,258,922, forward strand.
CCACCCACCAAACCAAGTAGGACTCGGTTTGGGGGGGGGGAGACCTTCCCCCCTTTGGCTCGGCCGACCCCCTTGGGGCTCCTTGAGCCCCAAGGCAAGGTCCCCCCTCTCCCACCTATATATACGGAGGTTTTAGGGCTGATTTGAGACGACTTTTCCAGGGCAGCCCGACCACATACCTCCACGGTTTTTTCTCTAGATCGCGTTTCTGCGGAGCTTGGGCGGAGCCCTGCTGAGACGAGATCATCACCAACCTCCGGAGCGCCGTCACGCTGCCGGAGAACTCTTCTACCTCTCCGTCTCTCTTGCTGGATCAAGAAGGCCGAGATCATCGTCGAGCTGTACGTGTGCTGAACGCGGAGGTGCCGTCCGTTCGACACTAGATCGTGGGACTGATCGCGGGATAGTTCGCGGGGCGGATCAAGGGACGTGAGGACGTTCCACTACATCAACCGCGTTCACTAACGCTTCTGCTGTACGGTCTACAAGGGTACGTAGATCACTCATCCCCTCTCGTAGATGGACATCACCATGATAGGTCTTCGTGCGCGTAGGAAATTTTTTGTTTCCCATGCGACGTTGCCCAACACCTACATGACAGGCCTATGACCCTACCCTAGGACTATGACCCTACCCTAGGACTATGACCCCATCATTAGTCCCCGAATGGATTGGGGTTGAAACGATGAAGCGGTGCTTGAAGTTTGGATCCGACTAGAACAGATTTGGCTTGGGCGTTGCTTGCCTCGATCCATTTTATCTTTTCTGACCAACGATCCGAGTGGAAGTACTCGCGAAACAGACTGTCGGAAGCCGAGTGCTTCTGCGGCATCTTTTGACGCGACCGGTCAACTGACAGCGGCGGATTTTCCGGGATCTCAAATTTCGGGTTCCGCACGCTCAGCGGGGATGACGCCATCGCGCTCGAGTAGCGCCTGACGCCTCGATTCTCGCGCCTTCAACCTCTCCACTAATATCGCCACGGTGGGTCGGGGGATAAGGTTTCGGGCCTACCTGCCAGCGACCCAGTCGGAACCCTACTTAAATCTCGGCGACGAGGGTTCTTCGTTACGCTCGCCGAATCTCTTGCCTTTGCCTGCTCCGTCTCTCTCACCACCTCCAGCGCCTCTACACTCCTCCCTCCTCCTTCCTCCCGCGGGTTCGCAGTTTCCGCCATGACCAAGGGTCAGACCAGCAAGATGGAGGCGAGGAAGAAGAAGGGGAAGGGGGCGGCTCCTGCTCAGCGGCGGCAGCGGACGCTGCCGGCGGGGTGGATTCAAGGCGACTTCCTCCCCTCCACGGTGACGGAGGGGGATCTGCTGCAGCTGGTTGAGCACGGGATGATCGTGCACAAGTCTTAGAGGCTGCCGGCGGAGAACGAGGTCGAGCCGGCGCCCCGGGAGGGGGAGCTCGTCTTGTTGCTCAGCCACGTCTATCGAGGTTTCTCCTTGCCCCCGCATCCTTTCTTCAAGGGCATCATGAATCACTTCGGGGCACAACTTGACCACTTTCCCCCGAATGCCATTGCCCATCTCTCTGCTTTTATAGTTCTGTGCGAGTGTTTCATTGGCTGTCCTCCCCATTGGGGGCTGTTCAAGCACATATTTTTCTGCTAGATCTCAAACCATCAAACGACTCAGCCAGTCGGATGATAAAACACATCTTCTCCAGCTCTGCGGGGGCTTAGGTTTCCAGAAAAAGAGTCGGAGCAGTTATCCTGCCCTCCAGTTAAGTGAGTCGGTCAGGAACTGGCAGTCGACGTGGTTCTACTGCCAGGATATCGCCTGTCCGAATGCTTCGACAGGGCTGCCTCCCTTTAGCTTAGATCGGCCAGCCCCACCTAAGCAGCTCGTGCTCACGAGGGCGGAGAAGAATGACATCCAGCCTCTGGTCGGAGCGCTTGTAGATGTCGTCAGGAGGGGGGTCACTGGCATAGACTTGCTGGAGGTCTTCCTCGGTCGGCGTATCCAACCCCTGCAGGCTCGCGACCACGCCATGTGGCATTATACGGGGCCCGAGGATTCCACTCGGACCAACGTTGTGGGCGTGACTGAGGAGAAGGTGACCTCGTGGGTGCTCCAGATCACAGGCCCCTGCGAGAATCCCAAAGGATCTCGGCGAGTGAAGCCTTTCTGCGCGGATAATCCTCCTCCGAATCAGGTAAGTGGCACTTGTCGAGTGCTCCTAACTGTCTTAATCTTATTGTTTGCTTGAATCTCTGTGTGACGTCTGATGTCGCCGACTGAATTTTATGCAGGAGTGGAGCAACTGGTTTTCTCCCGTCTCGAACGGGAACCCGGCCGAGGAGGAGGAAGGCAGCCAGGAAGGCAGCGTGGAGAGCGCTGAGTATGTCTCCGACAGCGGGGAGTTGGAGGAAGAGACTAGCGAGGAAGAGGAGGAAGGCGAAGAGCAGGACTCGCCGCCTCCGCAAACAGAGCATCGGACCAAGCACCGACACGAGCCTGCCGTTCCCTCGGTCCCTCTAGCATCTTCGAGTGCTCCGCCCACTGCCCCGGTGGTCCCGAGTGCTCGGAGCACCAAGAGGGCCAGGGATGCTGCTGCTGAACCTGCGGGTCAGTCTTCCAAGGCGGCCAAACCGAGTGGGTCCAAACCTCAGAAGGCTCTGCCGCGGATGAGGGTTGCTGTCCCCGTCACCTCCACGTAAGTGTATCGATCTTCTAATTTCTTCTGATATCCGAGTGAATTCCTGTTCATTGGTCGAATGGATTTCACTCGACAGAGTCGCTACTTATGCCACCTCTCCGGCGTGCCAGGAGGATGACCCCATGGACACGGACAACGTCATCTCGTCCCAGCCAGGTGCGTTGTAGTGACTTCGAGTGTTTTATTCTACCGCGTCTCGAATTCTATCATAGGTTCTGCCTCTTTCTTTTTCTGAGATCTCGCGTCGTTCGGTCTATCAGGGGCGATTTGCGTGGACGAGGGTGATCAGGGGAGAGCTGAACAAGCTGCAAAGCCTGTTCTTGAGGCTGCTCCGCCTGTTGCTACTCTCGCTGCCGACGTGCTGCCGACTGAGGCGCTGCCGCCGACTGAACTGGCACTGGTGGTTGAAGAGTCGACCGGAGCGGACCTTGGGATGCCTCAGGAACTTTCGACGATGCCAGGCTCGTCGAATGTCGAGTTCAACATCCAGCGTCTCCCGGAGGAGCAGGTGGGACCGGCCAAGGGAGCCATGGTGCAGGCGGAGCTGATGGCTGGAGAAGCCAAGAGGGCCTACGACTCCGTCGCATCCTTGTATCAGCGGAGCTTGGAGCTGCGGAATGATATCCGAGTAAGTGGGCTAGTAAGTATTTACTTTTCTCTTGTAACCCACTCGGTGTTTTTGGATAGTATCTGTTGTTTGCAATGGGTTCACTCTGAGTGAACCCAGTGGGTGTAGTCCCCGAGACTTCTGTCGAGTGCTTGCACCGGTAGTTGTCTTTATACATATTGTCTTTGCTTTGATCGGATCTGTAAATAATATGTCCGACTGTGAGCAGTTGTGGCACTCGGAGTGCACTTACTGTAAGAGTCCCCGAGAGTAATTTGTACTCAGGTCGGGTAGTCTTGGCCTCATAGGCGTAGGTGGTAACATGCATCTCAATAGGGCGGGCCTGCTTGAGTTGCGTGCCAGTGGGGTCACTCTTAGTGAACCCACTGGGTGTAGTCCCCGAGACCGCTGTCGACTGCTTGCGTCGGCAGGGGTCTGAAGAACTTAGACTTTTATTGTTAATTTTCTGATTGTCTCTTGGTGTTTGCTGGCAGAAAACTTGTGAAATGGGAACAACCTATGAGACTCTCAGGGCGGAGAAGAATCAGTTAGCTGGTGAGCTTGATGCGGCGCTGCTTGCAATGGCTGGCATGAAGGATGCTCTGGCGGGACGAGAGAAGTCATTGGAGTAGGCTCGCGAAGCGAACAGGGTGTTGACTGAGGAAGTTGAAAAGATGGGGAAACAAAGGACTGCTCTGATGGGACAAATGGACGTGCTGAACAAACGGTGCAGAGCACAGGAGAAATACGTCAGCGACTGGGCTCGGCAGATGATGACGCGTCTGGCTGGTAAGTCCTGCTCTTTCCGAGTGGTTGTGTTATGCGCGTCACACTCGGCGCTTATTGTCTGCTTGTCCTGTTGTCGCAGACTTTTGCTTTGACGCTGAAGCTGAAGCAGCTGATGTGGAGGGGTCGATTCTCGAGAACGTTCCACTCGGCGAGGACGCCAATCAGGATCTGCTCCGTGCGCACATCCGCGTGGGCAAAGTTGGTCCTTTCATCGGTCGACTGAGAGAAGTCGTCGGCCGAATCGACAAGGAGCTTTGGCCAGAATATGAGTCGCGGCAGGAGATGGAGAACCTGATGACCCGACTGGAGGAGATTCCGAACCGAGTGCAGTCGTGGAAGAAATCTGCAGCTCGTTGTGGTGCAGATGTTGCTCTGTCCCTGGTCCGAGTCCATTGCAAGGAGGTGCGCGAGGAGAAACTGAAGACGTTGAAGGTCGCCAACACGAAGAAACTTCGATTCGAAGACTTCATGGAAACCTTCCTTGAAAGTGCCACCCGCATCGCTGACGGTATTGATCTGGACACGTTCGTAGAGCCCTCCAGTCCTGGTGTTAATCCAGATGATGCGTAAGAACACTTTTATCCTCCGAGTGTTTATCTGTAAGAAACTTTGGCCACTGCTGTTGGCCGTCACATTCTTGTGTCGGTGTGGGTAAGCTTGATCCACACCGAGCCACTATCTTTGGTTGAAGTTTGAATCGAATCTTTTGCTCTTCTGTTGCAATGTTGACTCGAGTTTTTGTTTGGCGTTTCTTGGTGAAGCCAAAGGCAAACATTCGGAACATGTCAGTTGTTTTGACATCTGCATGAGCCTCATTGAGGGTCCGTGGAATTCTCTAAGTCCCCAGTGTGACGTTAAGTGTACACTCGGAGAAGGTTAATACTTAGGCGATTCTGGATCGGAGCTAAGTCCCCGAGTGTGACGTTAAGTGCACACTCGGAGAAAGTTAATACTTAGGCGATTCTGGATCGCAGCTAAGTCCTCGAGTGTGACGTGAAGTGCACACTCGGAGAAAGTTAATACTTAGGCGATTCTGGATCGCAGCTAAGCCCCCCGAGTGTGACGTGAAGTGCACACTCGGAGAAAGTTAATACTTAGGCGATTCTGGATCGCAGCTAAGCCCCCGAGTGTGACGTTAAGTGCACACTCGGAGAAGGTTAATACTTAGGCGATTATGGATCGCAGCTAAGTCCCCGAGTGTGACGTTAAGTGCACACTCGGAGAAAATTAATACTTAGGCGATTCTGGATCGCAGCTAAGCCTCCGAGTGTGACGTGAAGTGCACACTCAGAGAAGGTTAATACTTAGGCGATTCTGAATCGCAGCTAAGCCCCCGAGTGTGAAGTTAAGTGCACACTCGGAGAAGGTTAATACTTAGGCGATTCTGGATCGCAGCTAAGTCCCCGAGTGTGACGTTAAGTGCACACTCGGAGAAAGTTAATACTTAGACGATTCTGGATCGCAGCTAAGCCTCCGAGTGTGACGTGAAGTGCACACTCGGAGAAGGTTAATACTTAGGCGATTCTGGATCGCAGCTAAGCCCCCGAGTGTGACGTGAAGTGCACACTCGGAGAAGGTTAATACTTAGGTGATTCTGGATCGCAGCTAAGCCCCCGAGTGTGACGTGAAGTGCACACTCGGAGAAGGTTAATACTTAGGCGATTCTGGATCGCAGCTAAGCCCCCGAGTGTGACGTGAAGTGCACACTCGGAGAAGGTTAATACTTAGGCGATTCTGGATCGCAGCTAAGTTTTTTTTTTGAGACCGGAGTCTGCGACCGCGAAAGAACTTTGAACCTGCAAAAAACTCAACCTGCTTTATATTATTTCACCAATACTTGTTCTTTACATTGCTTCAGTCGATGGTCACGTGTAGAAGCGCTTCAGGAGATCTCCGTTCCATGCTCGCGGCTCGTCTGTCTCCCTGTCGACGTTGTAGAGTCTGTATGCCCCATTGTTCAGCACCTTGGAGATGATGAAGGGTCCTTCCTAGGCAGGAGCCAACTTGTGAGGTCTTTGCTGATCTACTCGGAGCACCAGGTCGCCTGCTTGGAACGTACGACTCCTGACGTGTCGCACGTGAAAACGCCACAGATCTTGTTGATAAATGGTTGAGCGAGTCAGTGCCATCTCGCGCTCCTCCTCTAAAAGATCCACTCCGTCTTGCCTTGCTTGTTCTGCTTCAGCTTTGGAGAAGAGTTCGACTCGTGGCGCATTGTGAAGCAAGTCACTTGGAAGGACCGCTTCTGCTCCATAAACGAGGAAGAACGGTGATCGCCCTGTAGATCTGTTCGGGGTTCTGCGAAGTCCCCAAAGCACTAAAGGTAGCTCGGTAACCCAAGCGCCAGCGGCATGTCCTATCTCTCGCAGGAGTCGGGGTTTCAAACCTTGCAAAATAAGTCCGTTCGCCCGCTCTGCTTGTCCATTGGACTGCGGGTGCACCACGGAAGCAAAGTCCACTCAGATACCTTGGCTTGTACATAATCCTTTGAATCTGTCCGAATCAAAGTTTGTCGCGTTGTCCGTGATTATGCTGTGAGGTACACCGAATCTGAAGATGATGTCCCTGACAAACTTGACGGCTGTTGAGGCGTCGAGCTTCTTGATGGGCTTGGCTTCGATCCATTTCGTGAACTTGTCGACTGCCACCAACAGATGTGTGTATCCACCTTGGCCTGTCTTGAATGGCCGACTGTATCTAATCCCCACACTGCAAACGGCCACACAAGAGGGATCGTCTTCAACGCAGAAGTCGGCTTGTGGGATTTGTTGGAGTAGAACTAGCAGCCCTCGCATCGGTCAACCATATCTTTAGCCATCTCGTTAGCCTGCAGCCAGAAGAAACCAGCCCTGAATGCCTTGGTGACGATTGCTCTCGAAGAAGCATGATGACCGCAGGTCCCCGAGTGAATATCCTCCAGAATCAGCTGCCCCTCCTCTGGGGAGATGCATCGTTGAAGAACGCCTGAGATACTTTCTTTGTACAGTTGGCCATCAATGATAGTGAATGACTTCGACCTACGGACTATCTGCCTGGCCTGGACTTCGTCCTCTGGTAGTTCCTGCCTGAGGATATATGCAATGATCGGCACAGTCCAATCGGGGACGACAGAAAGAATCTCCATGACCAGATCAACCACAGCAGGTACATCGACTTCAGTCGGATCCGTTGAACTCTTCGGTTGTACCGGCTCCTCTGTAAAAGGATCTTCTTTGACTGAGGGAAGGTGGAGGTGCTCGAGGCAGACGTCACTCGGGACTGGTCTCCGAGTGGATCCGAGTTTTGCCAACTCATCCGCTGCTTGGTTCTTCAGTCTCGGAACATGGTGAAGTTCTAGACCTTCAAACTTATTCTCAAGCTTCCTCACTGCATTGCAGTATGTAGTCATGGTGGGGTTCCTGACGTCCCACTCTTTCATCACTTGATTGACCATCAAATCCGAATCGTCGTAGACCATCAGGCGACGGACGTCGAATGAGATGGCCATACGCAACCCGTAGAGGAGAGCTTCATACTCTGCCTCGTTATTGGAGGAATCGAAGTGTATTTGTAGCACGTACTTGAGCTTGTCACCCTTTGGCGATATGATCACAACGCCAGCGCCAGAGCCATTCAACATCTTGGACCCATCGAAGAACATTGTCCAATGGGCCGAGTAGATGTGGGTCGGTTGCTGTTGTTCTACCCATTCTGCTATGAAGTCAGCCAGGGCTTGAGACTTAATAGCTTTCTTGGCATCGAACTTGATATGACAGTACAACATCTCCATCGCCCACTTCGCCACTCGGCCTGACGCGTCTCGATTGTGGAGAATTTCCGACAATGGAGCATCAGAAACGACAGACACCGAGTGGTCTTGGAAATAATGGGCCACCTTCTTCGCAGTCATGTAAATCCTGTAGATAAGTTTTTGATAGTGGGGATACCTCTGCTTGGAAGGAGTCAGGACCTCGGAGACGTAGTACACTGGCCGCTGAACTTTGTATGCTTTGCCTTCTTCTTCTCGTTCGACTGTAAGAACAGTACTGACGACTTGATTTGTAGCCGCGATATACAGAAGAAGGGGCTCTTTACTGAGCGGAGCAGTAAGAACCGGCTGGGTGGAAAGTAGGACTTTGAGGTCGTCGAATGCGACTTGGGTTTCGTCTGTCCACTCGAAGGTATCTGATTTCTTCATGAGTCGGTACAGAGGAAGCGCTTTCTCGCCGAGTCGACTGATGAACCTGCTCAAAGCCGCTAGGCAACCTGTGAGCCGTTGAACGTCGTGTATTCTGACCGGCCTCTCCATTCGGACGATGGTCCCGATCTTTTCGGGGTTGACATCGATCCCTCGTTCGGAAACGAAGAAACCGAGTAACTTTCCGCTGGGAACGCCAAATGAACATTTGGCGGGGTTGAGCTTGATATCGTACCTACGAAGGTTGGCGAATGTTTCTGCCAAGTCAGTCAGCAGGTCGGAACCTTTGCGTGACTTGACTACGATATCATCCATATACGCCTCCACATTCTGACCGATCTGGTCGAGGAGACATTTTTGGATCATGCGCATAAAGGTAGCTCCTGCATTCTTCAAACCGAATGGCATAGTGATGTAGCAGAAGCACCCAAATGGGGTGATGAAGGCTGTTTTTAACTCATCGGGACCATACAGACGGATCTGATGATAGCCCGAGTAGGCATCAAGAAATGACAGACGCTCGCAACCCGCAGTCGAATCGACAATTTGATCTATGCGGGGGAGCGGGAAATGGTCTTTCGGGCAGACCTTATTGAGATGCTTGAAGTCGATGCACATTCGGAGCGACTTGTCACGGTGGGCGCCAACTGTCGTGGGTATAAGCCTGACAGTAGATGTGTAGGATACGAAAAGGATGGGCAGAGCCTTAGCTACGACGAGGTTGTATGAGTTCAGGGCCCTCTGCGGTGGAGGTAATAGCCCTACGTCTCAGTGCTCAGGGAGCTTGTTGTCGAGTGGAAATATGGAATACAATGAGTTGCCAACCCCTCTACCAGCGGGGGAGGGTGGCTTATAAAGAGTGCGCTACCCTCCACAACGGTTCCGGTACAGGGGTGGAGTAGTGGCGATTGAATGCATACGTTACCTGTAACGTATGCCCTAAATGCTAATAAATGCACCTGGAAACGTACGACCGTTTTCCTCCAGAGAGGTTACGATGTACCGAGTGGTAGCTAGTCGGTTAGCTTGATATCCTCCGAATGCTAGTCTCCGACTGGATGGTCGAGGACCTGTTACCGACTGGATGACGGGGACTCCTTAATTCAGTCGGAACTCACTAAGGGCCTTGTCCTTTGTGAGGGGTAGTCCTTGGGTAGGACCTACATGACAGGCCTATGAGCCTACCCTAGGACTATGACCCCATCACCATGTTTAGTGAGAGAGAGAGGATTAGATTCAACGCATTTGATTAAGCTCTAGGATGGGTGTATATATAAAGTTGATGAGCTAGGAGCTGATCATGCATGCGCCACTACTTGCCTCCACTAGCCTAGGTCCAGGCACTACTCTAGTCTCCACTACTCCACAACCTGGGCCACGATCGGTGCTATATCGCATGCTGGCTATACAGAGCGCATGCGATAATAGCCTATGCAACCTGTGGCCTAACACACATCCCTGTTACATTGTGTCCCAAAGGCAGAAGACACCGTTTCATCTCCCTGGTGGCATCTGAAGTAAGAGAATAAGAGCAAGTACAATAAGGTCAGCAGCCTGTAAGGATTAAAATATTATATTTTTGCTCAGTTGGATGAGAGAGAAGAGAAAAGAGAAGAGAAGCGGGCTCTTCGTAAAAAACTAGCTCTAGCACGTGCTCCTAGATGATTTGTGAGAATGAAAGGTGGGCCATATATGATAAAAATAATACTCTTTTATAGCTAACTATTATACAAGCTAGCTATAAGATGGGCTATAAGATGACTTGTAGCCAGCAGTTGGCTATACTATTAATCATGCTCTAAGAGAAGTTGCTTTCTGTTTCTAGTTCTCTAACCTGCACTAGCGGGCAACAAAATGACAGGAAACAATGATGGGAAATTCTATTTAGAACCGCCGCATGATGGACATTCCGTGCAGCGGCTTGCATTTTTTCTTCTCATGCATGCATGCATGCAATGATGTCATGAGATTCGTTTTAAATGATCGGAATTCAAAAACTTTTATCTCTTAAACCGTTAATTCGATCGATGATTCGTTTTCACCGTTGACTTTGTTTCGATGAAATCTTCAAAACTAGATCCCATGTCGACATGTTTTGACAATTTTTTCTTTTGCTCGTACTTACCACATTTGTTGTACTTACTTGTCATATTAGTAAGTACTTACTTGTCTGATAAAAAATAACTTAATCGCCAATTTTTTTGAAAACTGCGTATAAATATGACATCTAGACATAATCAAAATGGCAAGCACAAACAATTATTTTTAGGCGATTACGCGCAAAAATATGACAACTCAACATATTTAAAATCGGTGACCACAATTTTTTTTTTATCATCGTTTATAAATATGATAACTCGACATAGTTAAACTAACAAACACACAAAATATTTTTTTTTGGCAAAGTTGTATGTAAATATGACAAGTTTGCATATTTAAATTGACAAACAGAACCTATGACAATGCTTTTATATGATGTATAATGAAAACTGTTACATGGTTTTGTACGAAAAAACATTAAAAGTGTCAATTAAGTTATTTTTTCAGGCAAGTAAGTGGTTAATAATATGGCAAGTGGGGTCAAAAAATGTAGCAAGTATGGATGAAAAAAATAGTTGACGGAACATGTCGACATGGGATCTAGTTTCGAAAAACTCGTCGAGAGAAAGTCAATGGTGAAAGCGGATCATCGATTGAATTAACGATTTTGTAAATAAAACTTTTTAAATTTCAAATTAAAAGGAATCTTGGTGACATCATTGCATGCATGTAGCAGTTTTCATTATACATAATTATATCATTGCACGCATGCATGCATGAGAGAGATATGTAATGGGTGATTAACAGAAGGTTAATTTTTTGCATTGGAATGTAATTAAGTGAGCCGCCGCACGGCAAGACGGAGGTGCGGCGCCGCTCCCTAGCGTTGTCCAACAATGATAATGTCTGGGAGCCCTTCAAAGTTCAAACCCCGAATTCTCAGAAACCCAAATTCCAAGCTCCGAAATAATGCCAGAATATGCTCCTGCTGCTGGTCCTCGAGGGGCATGTTGGAAACAAACAAATTAAAGAGAAGCCCCTATGTTAAATTAAGGGAATCGATTTGTTTCACAAGCTGACCAACGGATGCTGCTGCATCTGAGACGGACGATCTGCAGGATGGCTCGGTGGCCAAGAGGATGCGCGCTGCGGAGAGCACGGAGGCGCTGTGATGATCGGGGTTCGTGGTGCACGCCGTCGACGAGCTCTCCAAGCCACTATTCGCGCCGTACTGTGCCAATGAAGCCCTGGATTTGTAACGCACACACAAAAAAAGCCCTGGATTTGGGCTTTTCCATCGACAAAGCACGACGTGGGCCGCCAATGTGATCCGCGAGGTCGTTTGTCATGCGATCAGTGCATATCCACCCTGGCAACGACGCACGGACGTTTCCGTCATAAAAAAAACAGCCGCACCGTCGTTTCACTCAAAAAAAAAAAGAGAGGAAAAAACAAAACAAAAACAGACGCACTGTCGTTCCGGTACAAATATACACACGGAGACCTGATAGATATACCAGCGGGACAAATCTACTCTGGATTTCTGATATATACCAAAACAGCGGTTCGAACTTCGAAACCTCGGGACGGGAGTTACGAGATGGCGACTTCCATGGTGACGGACTTCGGCGACGGCCACTGCATCGTGGCGTTCGGCCAGGACCACGTCCACACCACCCTGACCTCCTCCGGCGACGTCGTCGACGAGTGGCTGGGCCTCGTCTACCACATCCACCGCCGCCGCCTCGACCGCCTCGTCGTCGGCCTCGACGTCGAGTGGCGCCCCTCGCTCCGCGGCCTCCCGCCGGGCCCCGTCGCGCTGCTGCAGCTCTGCGTCGGCCGCCGTTGCCTCGTCTTCCAGATCTTCCGCGCCGACTACGTCCCGGACTCCCTCTTCCACTTCCTCGCCGACGCCCGCTTCACCTTCGTCGGCGTCGGGGTCTTCGGCGACGCGCAGAAGCTCAGCGCCCACTACGGGCTGCAGGTGGCCAACACGGTGGACCTGCGCCACCTCGCCGCCAGCGCGCTGGGGAAGCCGGCGCTGTGCCGCACCGGGCTGCAGGGGCTCGTGTGGCAGGTGATGGGCGTCTGGCCCGAGAAGCCGTACCACGTGCGGGTCAGCGCCTGGGACGCGCCGTGGCTGACGCGGGAGCAGCTGCAGTATGCATGCGCCGACGCATTCGCGTCGTTCGAGGTCGGCCGGAGGCTCTACGACGGCGACTATTAGGTTAAGGGTGCCACCGTGCCAGTGCCATCTGCTTACTTTTCTAGGGTTATATATTAGGGGAAAAGTGTTACCTTTTGCTTTGCATCCCAAGCATGTCCGATATGGAGCTTGCACCAGTGTTCTTGAAACTTTACTAGACTATATATACGAGAATATCCTGTGAAAACCAGTCCAAAATCAATGTTTTTAGTATTTGAATATATATAGTGTCACTTGCTTCAGATGTTCCAGAGCATGTACAGAATAATAAATTCAAAATCAGTTTCACTTGGAACTATGAAAAAAGACAAATTCAACACTGATTTCTTCTTATTTTCACGTGTTCGTTTTTGGTTGCTATTTTTTTGATGGCTCCCAAGTGGATTTTAATTTGAAACTAAAATTATATGCGAGTGTCTATTCTTCAGGAGTCTGAAAAAACTTTTCGCATCAGTCCCATTTAATCTGTTAGATCTCGTTTGAAGGTCATCTTCCTCTCCCCATTGTTTTTCTCAACGCATGATCCAGCCTCAGGCAACTTGCCCCAGCCTACGCCGCACCTATCGCCTGTACAATGCACCGCCTCGTCCTTTTAAGCGTCTTTTTAATCGTCGGCTTAAAAAAATCATTCAGTCACGTTCTCGAGACGTTGTTTTGCGTCGGATTTGATCAAAACTAGCCCCGACGACTATAGACCACACCCAGCCCCTTTGGAGCATTCGGCGTTATTTTTATATGTGCAAACCTCATCGGTGTGTATGCAAACAAGGAATCTTTTCTCTCTCTCTATCTCTCTCCACACTGGCCGGCTGGGGTGGGGCGCGGGTGGGAACCCAAGCCACCTGCGCCCCCAAGCTGTTTTTTCGTCAGTTGGCCCCGGTCGGCGCTATTTCGGCCCCTGGGGGCGCCTAACGGCTGGAAATGCTCTTACTCAACCCCTCTCACCATCGTTGCTGGCCACCGCTCCGGTGATCTCTCTAACCCTCATCTGCAGAACCCCGCCGAACCCCACACCATCACCCCCTCTCAAGTTTGTCCTTGCGTGACTTGGCCTCGGCGTGGTTGATGCTTGTCGGTGCAGCTTCTCACGTCGCCGCCGCCTTCGGCCTTATGCCATGCGGAATTGACCGACTTGACAAAAATAATATCAGGCACACAATGTTTAGCAAAATCAAAATTCGACATGTTTGTAGAATATAACCTCTATATTTTTTTTTAGAATTTTTGGAACACTTGAAACATAGATTTCATTTGGTTTTCACTAATTCCTATCAAAACTTTTGTTTCCACAGATAGTTTTTCACTAGATCATCGATGGCGCGCGTTGCCGCGTCCATCTATTGTGATTTTCTTTTCTCCCAGATATGAATTTCTATAAATACTTAGTAGACAATATACCTATTGGAAAAGGATATATGGACTCAAATAAACTGCTTCATGAAAAAATTCGGTCTTCTTTTTAAACGACGAAGCAACAAATCTTTCACTCAGTAAATGAATGGCAGCAATAACCTTAAACATTGACAGGCAGCTGGCATACTTGCAGTTTTGCACCCGGTTATAGGGATGAATAAAAAATAAACATAGTTACTGTGAGGATGCAAGTAAATGTTCATACTCTACTGGCTTTGCATACATGATACTTCCCTCTAGAAACAGGTCCTCTGTTGCACACTCCCTGAAAGAGGTCAAGTTTGCTTCTGAGAACAAAATGCATTGATATTCAACAAACATACCAAGTAACAATGAAATAAGAACACACTCATCAATTTGAGGTTGAAAGGAGATGGTCGGAAGTAGATACTATCTCTACCTTCTTCAACTTTACAGTATGCATGGAAACCCTGTAAGCACAGGTACCAGCGGATTCCAGGAAATTCCTCCGTTAGCTTGCTAACAATTGAGGTAACAATGCAGACAACAGCTCAAAAGAAACAAGAATCCACCACCCCGTTCGGAAGTGACAGGCAAGAAGACGGACCAATCATGAATCATCACATACTTGGGGTGGGAAAAAAGACCATCATGCTGTTGCTACGAGTACAACCTTTGGCACGACAGTATACCTTGTACAGGAAATGCTCATAATCATCATCTAGCGCACATTGTTGAAAAAAACAATATCTGCATATACACAATGATAAAAGAAAAGCTACATACTACAGAGAAGCTTCTTCATAGGGAATTTTAGTACAAACACTCGAGGACCATACATATACTATGTAAATACGCTTAGTTGTATCAAAATTTCATACTACTAAATAAATAATACCAAACATGAATGAATCAACTAAGGGTTTTCGATCATTGAGGATATTAAAGTCTAACCTGACATAGACAACAAGCTAGAGCCAGATAGACAGTGCTGATTAAGATGGATTTGTGAGAATACATCTTTGGTGTGACTTACATGGTTCGGATAAATATGGAAAGATGTCTCATGCAGTAAGCAGATGAACCACACATCTAGAGACATTGTCCAAAACAATTGATAGGATGGTAGGAAAAATACAATAAGAAGCAAGTGCACTGGGGCAACGACATAGGACTATTGGATGGCTTGAAGGTCAAAAATAGCAAGCTAGGTGGCGCCATAGTTATACTAATTACTATTGGACTAAGAATGTTCCCATAGTTATACTAATTAACTATTAGTATTTTCTTAATTATATTTTAAGCTTATTTCCTAGCATATAACAAATTTTCTCTAAAGAAGATAATGCAAGAAGTGTAGGAAGTCTAAAAGATAGCCAACGATGGAATTGACCATTCAAGCAACATGTTTCATCACAGATTTCTGGATATCTAGAGACCAAGTGAACGGAAATCTATGACAACTAAGCAAAAAAAATTAGGACGTCAGAATTGCAACAAAAAAAGAAGATATGAATAGCAGAGGGTACTGCACCACACCAACCTGGATGTTGCAAACCCCACATTCATTTTGCAGCACCATATCTTGTTGGATGTTGGCACACTCCTGAGCAATTAACCCATGTCATGGTCTTATTAAAACCATACAAGGAAATCAAGGTGGCAAATGAAAACCACCCATGTGATGGTCTTACTAAATCCATATGAAAAGGAAATCAAGGTGCAAAATGCAAACACTGGAATCTGCAGCAACAATGTCATAGGCTAATATGCGTATGCTATCTGTGCCAATAATAAATCATATAGGTCTATATAAATTATATATGGGTCTACATATTTCCAAGAAACCATCGTTAGCGTTTCCCCATCACCTCTCATCAGCTCATTCAGGTATGTTGTCATCTCGGAGTATGCCACTGCCTACGGAGTAGCAATCCCTCATGTCTCAGATCATGCAAACGGAAAAGGAATTTTAGACAGGAACAATAGTATAAGTACGCTCATGAATAAATGAAAAGGAATTTGCAAAATAAATAAATGAAAAGGAACCGACATGGATGGACTTGCTCCAAGCTCCTGTCTTTCTTGTGTTCCCTACAACCAACATGAGATAGGTGCCATATTTAGAGAATGAATTGGGTTAAAATACTCACAAATTGGAGATTGATCATGCTAATTCTACATAGAATGAGCATATAATCATCATCCGGGCTAGATGGATGAATAAAAACCAGTTATTTTGGAGATTGGTCATGCTAAATTCAGGAAGATTGAGAGATAACCATCATGCCGAGCAAGATGGATGAATTGAAACCATGTATTTATAGTTGGAGATTTATTATGTTAAACTCAGGGAGACCGAGCAGATAACCATCATGCCGAGCTAGATGGATGAATCAAAACCAGTTATTTATTGCCGACTACTAACATGATGACGAGAATATACCAATACAAGTTTATGATGTTACCAAATCAACTATGAAGTGTCATTCTCATTAATATCCTCTTTTTCAGTATTGTAGCACCTGAGGACAAGATGGCTGACATGGTTCTTCGGATCAATGTTGCCTACCCCCTATATCATGTCTTATATCAAATAAAGCAAATATGGTATCATGAGAAGTTGAAGTTTGGTTTTGACCAGCGAGAATTAACATGGACTGGTTATTCACGAGGGATAACATCATACTGCACAACACTATCATTGCATTTTCATCAAACAAATTTAGTGCAAACTCCAAAAAGTTAACCCAAAGGGAAGGTATTGAAGTCCATAGTTCTAATTGTGCCTGATTCGTTATTTGACCGAGGACGTATTAGCCGGCAGTGTTGTGTGGAGGGGAGTATGGAGAAGTGGGTATTGCTATCACTCACACCTATGGGAGTATGATGACGAGGAGGACAAGGGCGAGGGGACATTACCTCGAAGGATGGTGCGGCTCTGGAAGATATCCATGCCAGAGATGGTGGCGGCGAGTGGCGCAACTACAGGTGAAACCACCGAGCAGCTTGATTAGCTCCTCATCATTGTGCATGTCAAGCTGGATGTGGCGGGACACAATACGGGTCTTCTTGTTGTCCCTGGCAGCGTTGCTGGCGAGCTCCATGGCCTGCATAAATGGGGGAAGAATGGCAAGATTAGCATAAATATTCAGGCACTGCTACTAATCGATGGTACGGTCGAAAACAAATCTAAGAATAGCATGATTAATGGGAACCCAAGAACAAACTAGGTCGGGGAATAGACTCAAAGAACAAGGGCAAGGATGAGATCCAATAGCAACGCACCTCAGCGGCAAGGTACTCGTGCACGACGGCGAGGAGATGGGGGGGCCGGCTCGACGCGCTCGGTGTACTTGTCAGCCTTGAGGAATCTTGCGATACTGCCTGCGGGGAACTATAGCCCGAGCTTGAAGCTCCTCTACGTCACCTTCTGGGCCGCCGCCGGCGTCGACTGCCTTCCCACAACAAACCATCTCAGCAACCAACCATCTTGACAAAAGCCGCTACTGGAAGACATAACGCTGTTCGCCGCCACACACATTAACAATCACAAAAAATGCATCTTTGACACCATTTATGCATACATTGAAATCAACAATATTACATTACAATTACCACACATTAGCAGATTGTATAGTCAAATACCAATTAGTATAGTTGTAGAATTAGCAAAAAATTCTACATGCAAAATATTCACCGCAGCAGCAATTCAGTCCTACCAGCAACAATCCAGAAGGCATACAGAAGCTCACCGAGGTAGGGAGACGGCGTTCGGATGCAAGGTCGAGGTAAGGGTGAAGCAGCGGCGTTAGGGTCGATAGGGAGGGAGTACGGCGTTGTTGTAGGAGCGACGGGGTAGGGGTCTAGCGGCTGCTTTCGATGACTCAGTCAAGGTAGGGGCGACAGGGTCGAGCGACGGTGTCGAGGTTGAAGTGAGTGGATCCGGCGCCGGCTTCGTTGTCAGGGTGCGGACGATGGGTTCCAACGTCGCGCTGAAGGAGAGCTGGACTGGTGAGCGGATACGCTGTATGATGAAAAGCGCGGCGGGGACAGAGGAAGGATGGTCGGCGGCGGTGCGATGCCCTCCGCTCGAGAAACCCTACGAGGAGAAGGGGTTGCGTAGGCGAGAGGAGAGTCGAGGTGGGCTGGGCTCTTGGTTGTATGCACAACCGATAGGATGGGTTGATTGGGCTGCCACAAAAGGCCCAGTTTACCACATGCCTCTGTTTCGGCCTCTGGAGCAGCAGCCCACAGGACTGATGGGTTAGATTTCACATAGTGCGGTATTGATTGGTTCCACACGAAATCTGACAGCCAAAAATGGCCAGATCGCAAAAATGAACGGCCGAAAACGCCAATCGCTGAGAGACCTCGGTTTAGGCTCAGTTTTACTGTCCTTATTGTGCACACAGTAAAAGCGCATGTAAAAAAGCAATGCAATATAATCAATTACTAGATGCCACATAAAACTCCTTCGTCCGACACAACCATCCTATTAATCATGCTAAAAGTGCTAGAAAATATAGTATTGTAATTAAACGTGTTACCGTAAGCCACACACCACACTCCGCCTGACAAAACCAATAATCATTTTCTTTCTTTCTTGCGCGTGATAGTTAAATAATTAGGACACATAGTAATGCTCCAATAAAACTCTAACTATTTTTGCTTGGTCCACCCGCAAAGTGATAGGATGTTTTACGACTCAAAATGAACACGAGATTTGATAGAAACTCACCCCATGGTTTATGATAAAGGTGATAGACTGTCACTACTAGAATATGTAAATAGCCCTAGGGTCGGATACCCTTAGCAAAAGGTCCAAAGCACTTGGGGAAACATTTCCCCTAGAGTATACTCTATGGAAATCGCCCTAGGGGTCGAGTGATGGGGGAATCCTGGTTTCCCTTGGGTTCCCAAATTACACCCTAGGTAACGTCTGGCGTCTGTTGGTAGTGGCAGACCGAGGAATTGAAGTTAGCTGGGTGAATATTTAATGTCTAATTTTTTTGGTACAAATGCAACTCTATTCAATCAAAACTCATAGCATTCAACAACACAAGAATTAAAAAGCTCTTACAAACTAGTAAACTGCTAACATGGACTCTTACCGCTTGAAATGCTCACTTGTGCCAAAATATGATCCCACAATTCCAATTTCTAAAAGAGACCTACAAAATTATGAATGCAATAGCACAAGTGTGATGAGAGTTGTATATTTTGATATGGTCATATGATGGTAACTCGGTGGTAGTATACCTTTAAGATGTAATTGCATAATGAACACGAGCTTGTGGAGATAGATGACCTCGACGGGTCTTCAAGGCATGAAAATGGAACACATGCTTTTGGATTTTATGACAAGTCAATTGATGATTGCCAGGAGCATTTTTATGGACCACATCAGCTACATATTTGCATCTTTTCGCATACCAATCCAACATATCAAGGAAATTACCCCTGTTCATGGAAGTGATAGTCTCATCGTGTCCACGAAAAGCTAGACCCTGAGAGACAAGAAACCTTACCACACCTACAACAACCCTCAAACGCTCTTCATATTCAATATGTGATTTCTCAACATGACAACGGATTGCATATGACATACTTTGTTTTTGGTTTTTGAAATCTTCACACCGACTTCTAGCATTGTTGTGAGCGTTGTTTGGTCCACTTACATGAGCATTGAATATTTCCACAACCTTCTTCCAATCTTTGAACCCTTTCTTAGTGAAGACATCATGCCCAAATTTCTCACCAATGCTTGGAGGCTTGAAAATAAAACAATGGAAACAATAGGAAGATTTTGTCTCTTTACTATACTCTAGCCAGTCATAATCTTTATACTATGCTTCTTTGAAGTTCCGCCAATCTTTCCCAAAACGAGTTCGAGGAAAATAATGACCATACAAGCGCCCCACATCTTTCAACAAATATGCCCTTCTCATTTGATCTCTAATTTATGGAGTTCCATACTCTTCAATTTGCTTACGTGTGCCACGATCATAATCCACATCAGCTAAATTAAATGACGGAAGAATGCCCGACAACATCAATTGGCACCAAAAATGAGTGACATGTTACTGTTGGCATATAATTGGATCACATAACAATCCCTGAACGTGCGATAAAGAATCACTCCAAAGTTCCTATTTGGCGGAGAACATAAGAATAAATTGTTTGTAGGGTACGAAACCACCTCAAAGTTATTCTTTCCGATCAGTCTTTCCAAGAGTTCATACTAAAATAACAAGTTATCCTTTTTGATCGATCTATCCAAGAGTTCATACTAAAATAACACCATTGATACATATCGATCAACCCTATGTCACCTAGATACTCTAATGTCACCTTAAATATCCGTGGGCTAACTATAGGACTTGCATCAAACAATTTCAGATTCATCATATTCAATCCAACACAAAGAACTTCAAGGAGCACCCCAAGATTTCTACCGGAGAACATAGTATGGAAACATGCAATCAACCCCTATACATAGATCTCCAAGGTCACCGGAATACGCAAGTTGATGCCACAACATATATCAAGTGAATCACTTGAATACCCCAATGTCACTACGGGTATCTGCATGCAAGACATACATCATGTGCTCTCAAACCTGAATATTCAACCTAACATAACGAGATCTTAAAGTGAAGGCACAATTCATCACAACAATAGCATGTGACAAACACCATATGATCCAACTATATTAATAAGGCCCGTGATATATCAAGATCATGACATCTCAAGAACACGAGAGAGAGAGAGAGATTAAGCACATAGCTACTGGTACAAACCCTCAACCCTGAGAGTGGACTACTCCCTCCTCGTCATGGCTTCCGTTGGGATGATGAAGATGGCATCGGAGATGATCTCCCCCTCCGACAGGGTGCCGGAACGGGTTCCCGATTGGTTTTTTGTGGCTACAAAGGCTTGCGGCGGTGGAACTTCTGATCTTGGGTTATTTCTGGAGGTTTTTGTATTTATAGGATTTTTGGGCGTTGGAATCACGCCAAGATGGGCCACGAGGTGCCCACTACCCACCAGCCCACGAGCAAGGCTTGTGGCGCACCCTGGTGGGTAGTGGACACCTCCATCACCTTCTGGTCCTCCCACAAAGCTTCTAGTGTCTCTTTTGTTCCAAAAAAATCGTCAAAAATTTAGTTGCATTTGGAGAACTTTTATTTTTGCAAAAAACAAGACCATGGTAATTCTGGTGAAAACAATGTTAGTCCGGGTTAGTTCTAAATAAATCATATAAAGTGCATCAAAACCATATAAAAGTATTGTAAACATAGGCAAACATGGCAAGAATACTTCATAAATTATCGATACGTTGGAGACGTATCAACATCCCAAAGCTTAATTCTTACTCATCCTCGAGTATGTAAATGATAAAAGAAATAATTTATGAAGTGTGAATGCTAGCATAGTGCATAATTTTGATCAATGATAATTTCAATCACTTTTCCTAGCATCATAACAACAACTCTTTTTCATAAAACTCATCATGATAAAGTAGCAATTGGAAACAGAATTTTTGACATGGAATGCTACCTATCATATTCACCATATGCTCTTCTTTATAGGATGGACATATTGACATGTAGATGATTCAAAGCAATAGTCTATAATTCAACACGAAAACTTCAATACTCAAGCATATCAACAAGCAACCATGTCTTTCAAAATATCAACGCTAAAGAAAGTTATCCCTAGCCCATCATGCTCAATCATTGATCCATTCATGCAACACACTCAAATATTAGCTACATCCAATGCTCAAGTATGATAACAGTGTTCTGTGGTTGGTGATTTATAAGAGAAGATGAATACTCAATAAAAATAAAAATTGCATAAAAGTGAATAGATAGGCCCTTTGCACAGGGAAGCAGAGATTTGTAGCGGTGCGAGAGCTCAAAGTGAAAAAATTGAGGGCTAAAATATTTTGGGTGGCATGCTTTTCCTGTGAACGAAAACTACTAAGAGTTACCAATATCTTCCATGCTAAACAAATCATAGGCGGTTCACAAACTGAAAATAAAGTTTATTCCTTTTCCACCATTCTCACACTCCATGGCTAGCCGCATCCACGGGTACCATCCATACCAACACTTTCCAATGAATTTATTATTTGACAACATAAAATAATTTTCCTTTGCATATCGGGACTGTGCATCCTATTACCGCCATACTCTCGTGCAATGACAAGTGAATAAACACTCATTTTGAGAATATTCTATTTAACATGGAAGATACGAGCCACCCCTCGCCGCTTCATGAGCGGTACAGGCACACAAAACAAAAGTTTATTCTGAACATTAGAGTTAGCACATACAAATTTACTTGGAATGACACTGAAATATCACATATAGGTAGGTATGATGGACTCATTTGGAACACCTTTGGGTTTAGGATTTGGATGCAGAAGCAACATTCCCTCTTAGTACAAGTGAAGGCTAGAAAATAAATTGAGAAACGCCCAACCAAGGAACAAAAACCATCATAAGAAAACATTAAATATAACTAATACCGAATAATGTGTTGGAAATATGCCCTAGAGGCAATAATAAAGTGGTTATTGTTATATTTCCTGGTTCATGATAATTGTCTATTATTCATACTATAATTGTATTAACCGGAAACCGTAATACATGTGTGAATATATATATCACAATGTGTCCCTAGTGAGCCTCTAGTTGGCTAGCTCGTTGATCAAGAGATGATCATGGTTTCCTGATCATGGACATTGGATGCCATTGATAACGGGATCACTTCATTGGAGAAAATGTGATGGACAAGACCCAATCCTAAGCATAGCACTAGATCATGTTGTTCGTCTGCTAAAGCTTTTCAAATGTCAAGTATCATTTCCTTAGACCATGAGATTGTGCAACTCCTGGATACCGTAGGAGTGCTTTGGGTGTATCAAACGTCACAACATAATTGGGTGATTATAAAGGTGCACTACAGGTATCTCCGAAAGTGTCTGTTGGGTTGTACGAATCGAGACTGGGATTTGTCACTCCGTGTGACGAAGAGGTATCTCTGGGCCCACTCGGTAATACATCATCATACTGAGCTCAATGTGACTAAGGAGTTAGCCATGGGATGATGTGTTATGGAACGAGTAAAGAGACTTGCCGACAATGAGATTGAACAAGGTATAGGGATACCGACGATCGAATCTCGGGCAAGTATCATACCGGTAGACAAAGGGAATTACATACGGGATTGATCGAATCCCCGTCATCGTGGTTCATCCAATGAGATCATTGTGGAACATGTGGGAACCAACATGTATATCCATACCCCGCTGTTGTTTATTGACCGGAGAGGTGGCTCGGTCATGTATGCATGCTTCCCGAACCCGTAGGGTCTACACACTTAAGGTTCGATGATGCTAGGGTTATAGGGGAATAGTGTATGTGGTTACCGAAGGTTGTTCGGAGTCCCAAATGAGATCCTGAACGTCATGAGGAGTTTCAGAATGGTCCGGAGGTAAAGATTCATATATAGTAAGTGAGGATTTGGTCACCGGAAGTGTTTCGGGTGACACCGGTAATGTACCAGGACCACCGGAAGGGTTCCGGGGGTCCACCGGCAAGGGTCACCAGCCCCAAGCTGCTACATGGGCCAAAAGTGGGTGGGAACTGATAACCCACAAGTGTAGGGGATCGCAACAGTTTTCGAGGGTAGAGTATTCAACCCAAATTTGTTGATTCGCACACAAGGGGAAGCGAAAGAATATTCTCAAGTATTAGCAGCTGAGTTTGTCAGATTCAACCACACCTGAAAGATTAGTGTCTGCAAGCAAAGTATCAGTAGCAAAGTAGTATCATAGCAACGGTGCCATAAACAGATCTGTTGACGGCAGACTATTCCTAACTGTTGTATCAATGGCGCCAGTAAGTTGCACGTGGGCGAGTAACTATTCTTTCCCGGCAACGGTGTCGGAAAAGATCTTGCAACAAGTAACAGCAAAGTAGCAAGGAACAGCAGTAGTGACAGCAGTGGTAAGGAACAGCAGAGTAACATCAGTAGCGACAGCAGTAGCACCAAAGTGGCCCAATCCCTTTTGTAGCAAGGGACAAGCCTGGACAAAGTAACGTAGCAAGGACCAGTAGTAAAAGACTCGTAGGCAATGGATTGGTGATGGATGAGTATGACGGATGTGATTCATCATGTAACAGCTATAACACGGAGAGATATGTAACTAGCTCCCGTTCGTCAATCTAATGTAGGCATGTATTCCGTATGTAGTCATACGTGCTTAGGGAAAAGAACTTGCATGACATCTATTGTCCATCCCTCCCATGCGAGCGGGGTCCTAATGGAAACTATGGGATATTAAGGTTCTCCTTTTAATAAAGAACCGAACCAACGCATTAACACGCGGTGAATACATGAACTCCTCATACTATGGTCATCTCCGGGAGTGGTTCCGGCTATTGTCATCCGGGGTTGCCGGGTCATAACACATAGAAAGTGACTACAACTTGCAATATAGGATCTAAAACACACATATATTGGCGACAACATAATAGGTTCAGATCTGAAATCATGGCACTCGGGCCCTAATGATAAGCATTAAGCATAGCCAAGTAGTAGCAACATCAATCTAGAACATAGTGGATAATAGGGATCAATCGCCGTCAAAACTAACTCGATTACATGATAGATCTCATCCAACTCATCACCGTCCAGCAAGCCTACGATGAGATTACTCACGAACGATGAAGAGCATCATGGAATTGTCAATGAAGGAAGGTTGATGATGACGATGGCGATGATTTCCCCTCTCCGAAGCCCCGAACGGACTCCAGATCTGCCCTCCAGATGAAGAACAGGAGGTGGCGGCGCCTCCGTATCGTAAAACGCGATGAAACCTTCTCTCGATTTTTTCCGGGCGAAACAGAAGATATAGAGCTGAGTTTGGGTGCGTTGGTGCCACGTGGGCCCCACAAGCCCTCACGGCGCGGCCAAGGGGGGTGGCCGCGGCCTGTGGGCTTGTGGCCCACTCGCACGCTGATACGTCTCAAACGTATCTATAATTTTTGATGGTTTCATGCTGTTATCTTGTCAACTTTGGATGTTTTATATACCTTTTATATCTTTTTTGGGACTAACTTATTAATTCAGTGCCAAGTGCTAGTTCCTGTTTTTTCTGTGTTTTTGACTCTTTTCAGATCTGATTTTGGAACGGAGTCCAAAGGGAATAAAATCACCGAAATGAATTTTTCCAGAACAGAAGAAGATCGGGGGACTTGAGGGCCAAGGCAGGAGGCCCACAGGGAGCCCACAAGCCCTGTAGTCGCGGCCGGGGGGCCCGCGGCTTCCAGGCTTGTGGCCTCCCTCACGCTCCCCTGCCCTAGCTCTTTGGCCTATATATTCCCTAAAATCCCAGAAAAAATCAGGGCGTCCACGAAACCACTTTTCCACCGCCGCAAGCTTCCGTTTTCGCGAGATCTCATCTGGAGACCCTTCCCGGTGCCCTGCCGGAGGGGACTTTGGAGCTGGAGGGCTTCTACATCAACATCATTGCCTCTCCAAGGACTCGTGAGTAGTCCACTTCAGACCTACGGGTCCATAGTTAGTAGCTAGATGGCTTCTTCTCTCTCTTGGATCTTCAATACAAAGTTCTCCATGATCTTCATGGAGATCTATCCGATGTAATCCTCTTTGGCGGTGTGTTTGTCGAGATCCGATGAATTGTGGATTTGTGATCAGATTATCTATGATTTATATTTGAGTCTTTGCTGATTTCTTATATGCATGATTTGATATCCTTGTAAGTCTCTGTCACGCCCAAGATGCGACCCTATCCTCAATTTGGCACGGGGGCCTCGTCAGGGATAGAAGCGCATCTCGTCGTGTCGCAAGAATGGATATCGTTACAAGTACATGTACTGAAAAGGAGAGACATATAAAGAGTTGGCTTACACTCGCCACAAGCTACATCAGAGTCACATCAGTACATTACATAATCATCAAGAGTAAGAGCAGGGTCCGACTACGGACGAAAACAAACGACAAAAGAAAAACGACGTCCATCCTTGCTATCCCAGGCTGCCGGCCTGGAACCCATCCTAGATCGAGGAAGAAGAAGAAGAAGAAGCAACTCCAAATGAACAATCAACGCGCTCACGTCGAGTAACCTGTATCTGTACCTGCAACTGGTGTTGTAGTAAACTGTGAGCCATAGGGGACTCAGCAATCTCATTTCCAAAGGTATCATGACTAGCAAAGCTTAATGGGTGAGGCATGGTTAAATGGTGAGGTTGCAGCAGCGACTAAGCATATATTTGGTGGCTAACTTACGAGTACAAGAAATAAGAGGGGGGAGATCTACGCATAACGGACGTCACTACAGATGATCAAAAGAATGATCCTGAACACCTACCTACGTCAGACATAACCCCACCGTGTCCTCGATCGGAGAAGGAACTCACGAAAGAGACAGTCATGGTTACGCACACAGTTGGCATGTTTTAATTAAGTTAACTTCAAGTTATCTAGAACCAATGTTAAACAAAGCTTCCACGTTGCCACATAACCGCGGGCACGGCTTTCTGAAAGATTTAACCCTGCGGGGGTGCTCCAACTAGTCCATCACAAATTACCACAAGCCGCATAGAAATCCTCAATCATGAAGCTCGCGATCTCGTCGGATTCCCTAATGGAAAACCTCAACTCTGAGATTACCCAAAGCATCACCGGAATCCCGATGCACAAGATATCTCGTCAAAGGTAAAACTAATCCAGCAAGGCCGCCTGACGTGTCGACGATCCCGATAGGAGTCGCGTACCTCGTTCTCAGGACACGGCGGATGAGCTAGACGTCGGGATTGCTAAACCTCCGGGTGACCAGAGGGGCGCCGGACATCGCTCAGGTGGGACCAACACTCATGAGGAACACTGGCCCGGGGGTTGATTAAAATAGTCCGCGGGTGCCGACGGGTCCCTATGCATTATTATTAGGTTATTAGGAAAATGTAGTACCAATGTTGGGCCTTGCCAGACCAGCTTTAATCTAAAACGAATTATCAAGGGGGTCCCCATAACAACCCCGATCGTGTTAGGAGCGCTCATTTATGGAACATAACACCAGTAGCCGGTAACTAAAGGGGGCAAAGGTGGAACAAAACACGAGGCTAGAAAGGCCGAGCCTTCCACCTTTTACCAAGTATATAGGTGCATTAAATTAAATAGCATTTAATATGGTGATATGACAAGGAACCCATGTTTCACATGGAAGCTACTGCACCTGCAACTAGCAACGCTATCAACAGGGTTAAGCAAGCAGTAACATAGCCAATCAGTGGTTTGCTAGGTTGAACAGGTTGAAGGTTTCATGGCATTGTTGAGAGGCTGAGATTTAACATGTGGTAGGCAACAAGACATAAATTATAGCATCGAAATAACTAGCATGCCAATGATAGTAATGGTATCTGAGGAAATGATCATCTTGCCTGAGATCCCGCTTGGAAGAAGAATGCCTCCGTGAAGCAGACGAACTGACGTAGTCGAACGGGTCCTCACATTCCGACACGCTTGCGGAACTCTATCGGAACGAAGCAAACCGGAAACACAAATCAACACACGGAATTCACCACACGATGCACAACACATATGATGCATGAGCAGCTGAATACATGCAAGTCACGACATGACAAATCACACAAACAAACACTACACATTAAGTGAAGTTCAATATGCAACGATTTGCATATTGACGAAACTCCACATATGAGTTATTTAGTTCTATCCCGATTAGATACACGGCACTATTAAATGTGGTTAAACTTGGCAAGAGGTGAAGCGGTGATTCTACATGTCATCCTAGTCGGTTAACACGTGGAACAAAGAACGGAGCTACATTCAAGAGACATGCACAACAGGAAGCACTAACTAAAATGATGCATGTATGCTCAATCCCTAACTATGCACTTACACCAACCTACGAGGTCAACAAGTGCCACCTCAACACAAAGTGACACTTCTGCATAACTGCTCACGACTGGAATCCAGTGTCACCATTGGATTCATTGGGTTCTGCTACCCCAAATCCATATATCATACTGCCCATGTTACATGCAGAAAAACACCACAAACAATAAAATAAAAATAACACAGGATCAAACTACAGCATAGTCAAGAACATGAACTGTTCCTGAGCCTGCCCAATTTGGGATATACCAGATCAGGCCATTCCATTTCTGGAATTACTCCAAACAAGGATATTTCACACAAGTAACAAATATGTCACCACTAAAATGTAAACTGACAGGGGGCCTACTGGTCATAGTCACCAGGGCCCTGGGACCACCTATCAGTGGCACACACAAGTCACAACACATAAAAGGAAAATATGAGAGAGGTGGGAGTCGAACCCACCATCTCCCTGGTGGAGTGCACGACCATCACCAATGGGCTAGCCACATGCAGCTGAACTAGTATGGGAAGATATGCAGACATACAATGACTAACTCCCTAATCACAACAGGAAATATAAAACAGTAAAAAAAGGGCGACATGGGGACTCGAACCCAGGACCTCACGGTCGCCATGGCTCGGTCGAACCAGCTTGCTAGGGATCGTAACACTGCTCTACTACGGGAAGAAACTTCCCTAAGTTAATTACTCGAAGAGCGCCGATGGGAAAAACCCCAAAAAAGAAAAAGGGGCACGCTGGGGATCGAACTCAGGACGCTGCGGTGCAACGCACGCTCTATTGCCACTAGGCTACCGTGGGGCATTTGCTCGAACTGGGGGATCTACGCTAGTTGAACGCAAGACAGGGGGCTAGCTCCATGGCAATAGAGACACGCACGGATGAGCGACTCCGGCGACGCACGCGACGTACGAGCTGCTCTACACGCGTGCGAATGCACTGCTCGCTCGCTGCTACTGCCACTTCATGTTGTGGATGCTGTGGTGCTGCTACTGCTGGGTGCATGATGCGGCTTCTACTGCTACTTGCCGCTACTAGCTACCTCCGCTGCCCTGCTCTACAGAGCCGCGCGACAAGGCGACACGCTGGCGACGCAGCTACGCGATACTCCGGACAGAGGAGAGGGGACGAGGCTTCGACTGCTCACCACGGGGCGGAGAGGAGAGTCGGCGCAGGAAAGGACCGCGCGATGTCGAGGTACTCCGCAGAAAAGATCGCCGGAGGTGAAGAAGATGCTCGTCGTCAGGGCGTCGTGCACCGGCCTCGGTGTCTGGTTGCTGCGGGAATGGATCTCCCATGGCCTCCGCGTGCTTATGGCGCTGACGAAGAAGACGAAGGGCGATGAACAGCTGCCGGCGTCGAGCTCACCACAGCCCGTCCATGGCGACGACGGTGTCAAGTGGCTCGCCCCGACGGCGCTAGGAGGGAGAGGAGGAGGAAAAACGGGTCGAGGAAGAACCCTAGGTTGCAGGCATGTGCTAAATAGGTGGGGAGGGGGCTCTGGTGGCCGTTTGATGGAGGAGAGAAGCGATCAATGGTGGCCAGAGGGTTCGTACAGAGGTGACGTAGGTAGGAGAAGGAGGAGAGGTGGGCTTGGGCTTGAAGGTTGTCTACAGGTTAGTGGTTGGGCCAACTTCTTCCTCTATCTCAAAATATTCTCTCTTTTCTATTTAAATAAAATAGAAGCTTGAGAAGAAGAAAAAAGTACAGTTGGGAAAAATAGATAGAGATAAATATTTTCCTTGGAACCAGAAAAAAAAAGTGCAAAATTCTAAAAAATTGTTGGAGGTGTTTTACAGACTATAAATTCAAACAAGTTTGAATTTAATTCCAACTGGTCTGATTTTAAAACCCAACCAAACCAAATCCGAATGGCTTGCAATTTCATAGGGTGACCCTACATAATACATATGATTTATGGGCACAATAGGAACATTTATTTGGGTAAGATAATATTGGCAACTAAAAAAAAGAAAACGACTAGGAGGAAGTGGCATGGAGAATTTGGGAGGTAGGGCAAAGCATTGTGCATGAGAACAAAAATGAAGATGGTATGAAACAAGAGGATGCAATGGATTGAAATAAGTTGAGAATGGGAAAAAGATGAAGGGTCAAGGAGTGGCTAGGAGTAGCAGAAGAAGAAAAAAAACATGAACACAATAAGGGAAGCAATCACAACAGAGATGATGGAGATGATGCATGATGCGTGATGAGTGCAACAAACAAAATAAAACACACCACGACAACGAATTAAAAGGGGAATCTTCTGGAGCGTCGGTGTCGGGCTGTCACAACTCTCCTACACTACAAGAGGATCTCGCCCCGAGATCCAAGAATGAAAGGGGGAGAGGATGAGAAAAGCAAAAGGTAAAACTTAGTTGCTTCTTTGACAAACGAGTGACACCAACAATCCTTGAAGGTTGCAAAGAGATGAGGAATGATATGAGAAAGAAGCAAGAATTCACTGAAAATTTCGGCAGCACTTCGATAGGAAAATGGGACAAAAAATTCGAAAAGGTAGGAGAATTAGCCAATATACATAACAAACAACTAATTAGAACAAGGGAACACCATGAACTTGATAGAACAACAAGATTGACCCAAAAGAGCAATATCACAAAGCCTCCAGAACAATAGAATATGAACTAGCTCATACGGAAGAAGAGAATGAAGAGAGAATGACAACTACTAACTCCAATGAACTTGACAAGCATCCTTGCAAGAAGAATTGGACGGATCTGTTGGAAAAACAACAACAAAAGAACAAGATAGTAGTGGGCTTATGAAAATCATCTCAACAAATATGAGGTGACAACCAACCACTACAAGAACCAGGGATAGATTGGGAGCAACAAGATATGAACACTTACTTACACCAAGAGGGTACATTGAAAACTTGGATTAAAGACAAGCACCATGATAGCAACAATCCATAGGAAAAGCTTTAGGTGAAATTCAAACCAAGATAGCTCAATGAAGAAATCATGGGTTGAAATATCTCATGATCATAGAATTGGTGGATTTATTTATCTCATCCTTGAAAGGAAAACTCTTCGAGGCTCCTACACTAACAAGAAGGCTATAATACCACCTCAAAGGATAAAGGAAGAACAATTGCACTTGAAAATGCAAGAGAAAGGATACTTGAGGTATTCCAACAGGAATCTTGAAGAACACATGAGAATGAATCACATCCTTGATGAACCACCAAGAAGGACCTCCGTATACAAATGAAAGATGCAACGATATGAAGGTAGAAAAGAATAAGGTTATGACCTTGCCAAGATTTAGATGAAGCTTCACAAAGAGAAACTTAAAATAACTTGGAACTTCGGAAAAAGATAAGCACACGAGAAAAGAATTGATATCACGAGCCCCTCCGGAAGAAGAATTGAGATCTCTTGGAAGAAGGAAGGACAAGAATAAGAATTATGTTATGCTTATCCTTCATCAAGTTAAATTGATGACAAGCAACAGATCTAGCATACAACTTATTCTTCTAGAAATGATTAAGGAGAGATATGAGCACAAACTAGAAGAAATCTTGAAAGAGGCACCGGTGAGAATTGAAATGAATGAGGCAACCATGAATGAATGGAGATACATGAGAATGAAGAGATGACGAGCCACCTGAGAGAAAACTTGAACAAGGCACCGGATAATCGAGAGACGAACGAAGAGGCAACAATTAGGAAGATTTGAGGATGAAAGCTGAAAGCTGAGAACGAAGAATCTTCTAAAATGATGGCCTTCGGAGGATCGAGAATAAAAACAACTCAGAAATGTACCGGATAGCAAGAAATGATTGCTCATGATTGGAACAATTCAAGATGATGCCAGAAGGCTGGAGTGATGAATATTTAAGAGAATGAACCAAGATTAAGAAAAACACTCCTTCAAATGCAAGCTGAGAATGATGACGATAACAACGCCAAGAATTACTAAGACACTCCGGAATAAAGAAGAATGAAAGGTTGAGCCAAAGAATGAATTAATTCAAATAGAACTTGAAGAAGTAATATGACTGATGGAATCATACTTACGTCATAGTTGACAGATTTAATGATCTCCGGGAAAAGATTAAAAACGCCAGGAAAGATCCTGGGAAAGAACCTGTGGGTTATGGGCCCACTCAAAGAAACGTCTGTTAGAAAAGATTGCTAGAAAGATTGATATTGCACCGGTATGAAGAGGACTAGATGAAGTTAGCACCCCGAAATACTTAAAAGAACTGAGAACAAGAATTCTGAGATAGCTTCAACACTCCGGATAGAATAGAGAGAAACGACCACAAGAAGATAGACTGATAAAAATTTCCAACATCGGAAAGAATTACAAGGATGAAAAGGACATGATGACACGGATACTGAATTAAATTCACCGGAAAAGATGACAATAATGAATAAAGATGAACACGAAGCTCCTGAGAATCTTCATAATGAATCACCGGATAAGATAGAAAAGAACAGACATTGAAATCACAATGAAAAGAAAACTCCAGGATAAAAAATTGAATCACTGAAGAAAAAGGGCGGGAGGGCGGGGAAAAACACAGACAACTTGGGACAGATGAGATGAACTCCGGATGGACTAAGAGAATTCTCTTGACAAATTGGAGAGGATTGAATCCACTTGGAGAGAAACACACCAGTTGAAAAGAATTGACATGACGACTCCGGTTGACAAGAATTGACATGACAATTGAACGAACAAAAGAATTTGCATTCTCACATAAAAATATGAGAACATCTCTTAGGAAAGATCTGAAATCACCACTTGACATCGAAGCAACTCGAATTACCATATTCAACAAAACAAGGGTGCGACTTGCAATTAGCCAGAACAAACTCATGAGAAAGTTTTCCGTTCGATATTTTCGTGGACAGGATCGCACGGGCACGATTTACAGTAGTCATCAAGTGCAAGTCAGTGCACCCGACATACGAAGCGTCCCCGAGTCGTAGCAAGCTACAAGGACTCTGTAAGACACAACGTGTACTGCTGTAAGTCGACCGTGAACAAACGAATCCACTAGATGTCGAACCCCAACCTAACATCATGCATTTGTTGGAAGATTGTCCTATAAGAAACTACTTGAATTCCCACCTATGAATTTCCGAAATATCTGGTCATGCAATCTGGTACAT